>NC_063438.1:18607701-18905861 GCF_020379485.1 Brassica napus
AATCCCGTTTGTGCTAACGACAGCCCTCGCCCATGCCTCCAGGCATAGCACTATCGTAGAGCAGGCAGACTCTGTCGCACACCATACCTTTCTATACCTTTTCTCATTGACATACAGAAAGCTCATAACGTGTGTCAGTCTTTGCATTGGTCTTCTTCTACATGATCCCCATCGCTTTCGTGCAATCTCTTGCCAATTTACAAGGTCTTGATAGAGTTGCGCCTTTCCTCAGACCTGTCACTAGACTGTAAGTCAAAGCAATCACATGCCATTTCACAAACTTGATAGATTGAATGACTCCCATCTTCTTGTTATTGCAGGGACTTTGTAAAGTCATTCTTACAGTTTCCTACCTCTTGGTTGCTCTGAAGATTTTCTTGTGGATCCTCCCGACAGTACTGCTGATTATGTCGAAGATTGAGGGTACATTGCTTTATCTACACTTGAGCGTAGAGCAGCAGCGAAGTACTATACTTCATGTTAGTAAATGTGTTCTTGGGAAGTATCATCGCCGGAACAGCGTTTAGCAGCTTGACTCTTTCCTTCCCAGTCACCACCAGTAAGCAACCTTTAACCTCTTAATAAACTCTCCAAAAGAATCATACCTTTAAAAAAATGCTTTTGTTTATTTCAGCGTGATGTTGTACAGGATTTCGCATCATACCTGGGGTCTCTATAATACCGCCGTATGAACAGGGTAAACTACCTTCTTTATAACGTACATAATGGTTGACGGGTGGGCTGGTATGCGGGGTGAGATACTCGGTTAAGCCACTCGTGATCTTCCACTTGAAGAACATTTTATTGTGACGACGGACCGATATAGAGAGAGAGCAATGGACCCTGGTTTGGTCGATTCAAGGAGACTCTCCCCCATCTCTCCAGCTCTACTTCCTCTTTGGGATTGTCTTACGCCGCGTTGTCACTCCCATTCTCCTTCCCTTCATTTGTGTCTTCTTCGCTTTTGCTTACTTGGTCTATCGCCATCAGGTTCGCTTTACAACTCAGTGGCATCTAATACTGTTTTTCAAATTTACTCAAACCATTTTCATACCTTATATTGTGATGAAAAAAAGACTAAACTACCACTAATGTGTAAAATAATTTATTATCATTATATAATGTTAGGGTATTTTTGAAAGTGGGTAGCTTAACTTATAGTATTTCAAACAATTTATCCATCTGTTTGATATTTAAGTTTTCTTGTTTTGCAATGCAGATAATCAATGTTACACCCAACAATATGAGAGCGTGGAGCGTTCTGGCCGCACGTTCATGGGAGATAATAGCTAGCTTGTTGATATCTCAGCTTCCTGCTTATGGGACTTTTGACTTCTAAAAAGGCAGCAAACTCAACGCCTTTGCTTATCATCTACCATTCTTCACTCTTTCTTTCCACAAGTACTAATGCAAAACCCGCTTCGAACCCGCCTTCGGAAAGTACCCACTCAGGGGTACCCCACCAATCTTCTCAAGGACACATCATAGTCCAAAAGAAAAGTTTCGAGGTTCGTTTTTACTCAAACAGTGTGTATCATTGGTCTTACTGCAGGATGCAATGGCAAAAGACAAGGTGGAGGAAGAAGACAGAACCGGAGTTGAACATGAAAAGCATCTTGCGGACGCGTACTTACAACAACCCGATCTTCCTTTCATTCGACGAAGAATTAGATGAAGAAGATGAAGGGACACCAAAAAGACACGGAGGTTAGAGTGGACAAACATGAAACACAGTCGTCTAGTTCCTGTGACCGAGCTCGGTACTCCTTCTCATTACCAGCAACATGAAGTCTACAATCCACCGTCCCCTTCTTCGCATTACGCTTCCGCTATGAGCAGTCCTCTATCTTATGAGTACCATACGAAACTCATCGGTATGCGGAAGCATGGTGGATACCGTTACAACAACTGACAAACAAAAGGGTTTCTTATATGAGCGTACGTATAAGTAGTCGTTTAAAATTTAATAAATGGTTTAGGTTTTTTTGGTGGTGCTAGGAGATTGGGGTATTATGTTGTTCCAAGATTGATTATTCGCATCTTCTTTCAGTTTTTTTTTTGGTAATTGTAAAACTTGTTGATAGTGCATGTGATGAAACATGAATATTTATTAGGAAAATTGGAAAAATAGACACTTTAAACTTTTATTTGTCACACTAGGACTTCTGATATTTTGGGCAATTCTGGACATATTTTATCTTTATTTTATTAGAAAAATATAAATTGAATTTAAAAATTATTAAAAAATATGAAAACTATTGGAAACATAAGTATGACAATATATATGTTTAAAGTTTTTTTTTTAAAGTGGAATCATATTTTATTTTATCTTCTAGATACATTTAGAATACTCATTATGGTCATCTACTTAGTCTAGAAATCGGATACTAAGTTTTATACTAGATATATCTTGGGTATACAACGTAAACTATACTTTCTTATATATCATAACGCAGCTATTTTTTGAAACGTTATAATTAAGAAAGATGTCTTCTATACCAACAACTTGATAACGCATATAGCCACAACGCAGTGATATACCTTATCCATATTTTGTGCCATAACATGTTCTGCTTTTTACCTTATGTGGCGCTTAGGAATATCTTTCTTCTCATCTACTCTATTGTGTTCTGCGTAAGCTATGATATATATTCTAGGCAATCCATAAAATATGGAACTTTCATATTTGGTTAAAGATGTTTCCTATTCTACACAAAATCTAATCTAATTCTCGAAGTGTATATTCTTTCCTAATCATAAAAATCATCAAATGTTCTTTCCTCCACTCGAACCCGAGTTATTCAAGAAAATTATACACAGAAACACCCTAGACCACATATGATTCACACTACTTGATATGTATACTAACTTACTACTAGCAAGTATAATAAAAAATTAAATCTAATCTTGGATTGCTCCACGATAAATTTTCTGAGTTTTTGTATATATTGTATTTTCGTATAATAGAATCAAAAGTGAACGTTTAAGTTTAAGGCGAAATCATAAAGATATTTCCCGTAAAATTTAAAAGTTATGGGGCGAACATTAAGATATTTTTCTGAACCACAAGTTTTGGGGCGAAATCGAGGAATAATTTTCAAAATAAAGGTTATGGGGAAATAATAAGAAAGGAATTAATCTCAGGGGCCAAGTGTGCATATATTAAAATTTAGCCATGTCTGTTTCGTGGTTTGGAACGTTCGATGTGCAATATCTTCACATGCCTCTTCAAAAACTTAAGCCTTTGATCAACCTGCAATAGCTTCACATGCCTCTTCTTAATCTTCTAAGAACCGCCGAAAACCTGAATCAGGAAAAACAAAACCATAAATACAAAAGAAATGCATCATTATCCTTTCAAGAAATAAGATATAAACAAAATACTAACCGATGCTAGAACATCTGTGGAGAGCCAGGTTTTCTCTGAGACACCTCATTTTTTATTGCTATCTTCTGTCTGAACTGACGAACCACCTAGGTGGGAAGACTTGTGCTGGTTCAGCTTTGCTGCCTGATTCTTCTGAATCTTTCACTTCTGCCAAACATCAAAAACAGATAACACATAACCAAACATCAAGTTAGAAGTAGAGAGAAATCAATACAGTACCTTCAAGAGTCAGCATGCTAAGCACTAGCATGGATTACGAGTTTAAAAAAGGAACACAATGTAACTTAGAATGTTAGAAAAAGTGAGCACCTTCTTCATTCGTTCATCATCTCGTCATGGCACGAGACTTCTCTACTTTTAGATAAAATCCTTCTCTCTTTTGACAGCAGAAATAACCATATTCAGTTTCTGTTCATGTATAAGATGATTAATCACCTAAACTAATTAGTTTAAGAAAGATGACAAATCATTTTTAACCAAAATCTAGGGGTTAAGAGAATCAATACAAGAAATCACATACCTAGTGTGAAGAAACATGAGATTCAGATGAAATTGAAGAAAGAACACTTCAATTTCGTAATGAATACCAAACCGTCGACGAAACTGTTTGCGGAAGAACACTTCGTTTCGTTGTTCCTGTGTGAGAACGAAGGGGAGGATGACAAAAACGAAGTTAGAGACAAAGGTCCGACGAAACAATGATTTTCTCCAAGAACACTAAATCACCATGGATGGCGTGAAATAAAGCTTCGGCGGAGAAGAGGGGTAAAAAAATTAGGGTAAAGGGAAGTCATACCCATTAACCGTTAATTATTTTTTCCCTTTTTAATCTATACTATACTAAAAGGGGATATAAGCCCCTTTTAGATGTCCACAGGCACAACAAAAATCGTCCAATCAGAAAATTCGAAATTGTCAAGTCATCTCATTTATTTTTTGTAAAAAATAAAAGAAATTTGCAAATAAAAGGATCGAAAGGGGTCGAACATTTATGACATAATATAGGGCAGATACCACTAAACCATTGAAACTTTCTTGGACACATATACAAGAATCACTAAATATGTAATCACAACTGTTATGTACACTTACAATAATATGGATTCAACTTTCAAGAACTCTGATACTTTGTTTGTAAAAAAAATAAGTAAGTGACTAAGCTAATATATTCTTTGAAAGTGTGAGAACATTGACAAATATGAAAAAGCATAGATTTTTGTTTTCGTTACAAGTTAAGAATTTTGTAAAGGTAAGTTTAACATATAAATTTTCGTGACAAATATGAAAAAAGCATAGATTTTTGTACAATTTTGACAAAACAAACTCAAACATAGTTTTCTAATGTCTTAATAAAATATTATTTAAGGGTGCAATAATTAAATATATCAATTCAATAAATTTTGTAATTTATAGACAAACAACATAACCAACAAATTTTGAAACATTTGTTTATATCGATTTCTTTCATGAGAATCCAACTAAACAAGATAAAAAACAATTAGATTTATTTAGTTACTATTTTATTCAATTTTGATTATTTCAAATTGTAATAATGTATCTTTTTGAAGTTACAAAATAATGTTCTTTCTTTATTACACTAGCATTATATATAGATTCATATACATAAATAAATAAATATACAACTAAGCTTGCATTCCCCGATTCATATGAAACTTTTTAGTTATCCACCAAGCAAATTAATTAATCAATCAAATTGTTAGAATACAACAAATTAATATATAATTTTATTTTAAATTAATTATTTAAACAGTGTATTTCATTAAAAACAAAATAATAATAGTAAAACTGATTTGATGTAATTTTTATGAACATATATATATTATGTGAAAGAATTAAGCTTAATAAGGAAAAAAATCTCAAATACAAAAAAAATCTAAATTAACAAAAAATAATAAAAATTAAATTATGATATTAATTGAAAGCTTCTTAGACAATATTAATAAAATTATTTAAGCGATAACTAGACAATTTGATTTTGTTTGCCAGCCAAAAGTTTATTATTAATTAGCAATCAGTTATTTCAGATGTTTAAGAAATGATGGACTTAAATGATATATGAACTATGAATAGTAGTACTTTGTAAAGCTGACTTGATAACACATCTGCACATCAATTTCAGTCCTTTTTGATGCCTAAATTCAATTTCTTCAGAGCAGTATTCCACAAAGAGATTGTATGAGATATTGTTTTGATATTCAGATTTATTTCTTGACTGTTAAGATGATTGATAACTGTAAAAATGTCTCCTTCGAATATTGTATGTCTATAATCGAATCCCCAACATGAGACAACTTTGTTTAAAAGTAATAATTTCATTTTTCTTATATTATATAATAAATTATATTATTTACTGATAATACAAATAGTTATTCATCTATAACAAATATCTATGCAAATATGTGAATCAAGTACAACAATCAAACAACATAATGATTCCCCAAAGAAAATTTTAAAAATATATCTATGTTATGTAGTCTTATTTTATTCTTTAAATAATGTAAGACAATATATACATTATTTTTTAGAATTGAGAAATACATATAATCAGTTAGACAAATTAAGCGCTAATTAGACAAATTTGATTTTTTTTGCATGCTAAAAGTTTATTATTAATTAGCATCAGTTATTTTCAAGATGCTTAAGAAAGGATGACAAAAAAATAGGATGGACATAACGATATATGAACTATGAATAGTACTTTGTAAAGCTGACTAGATAAAAACATCTGCACATCCATTTCCAGTCATTTTTGATACTAAATTCAATTTTTTCAGAGCAGTTTATTCCACAAGAGATCGTATGAGATATTGTTTTGATATTCAGATTTGTTTCTTGACTGTTAAGAAGATTGATAACTGTAAAAATGTCTCATTCGAATATGATATGTCTATAATCGAGTCTCCAACATGAGACAAGTTTGTTTTAAAAAAAGTAATAATTTTTATTTTTCTTATATATATAATAATATATAGTTTACTGATAATAAAATATAGTTATTCATCTATCACAAATAACTATGCAAATATGTGAATCAAGTACAACAATCAACAACATAATGATTTCTCTACAAAGAAAATTTAAAAAATATATTTATGTTATTAGTCTATATTTTATATTCTTTAAATAATGTTGTACAATATTATACATTATTTTTTAGGATTGAAAATACATATAATATCTTATCCGCGCGTTTGCTGTAGCGCGGTTAAAAAATCTAGTTAATCTAATACTAAATCAATTACGAAATTATAATTTATTATTATTATTCATATTAATTTGTTATTCTAGGGTATTATGGTATTCACAAGAATTAAAATCTTATTTTCCTAAAAAAATCTGCTAAAAATCATATTGAGACAAATCTAAGTTTAAAGTGTTTTCATTTTTCCAATTTTTCTCTTTATTATTTTAGGCCAAAGGTTCGTTTTCTACAGGTAGTTCGGAATTGGAATTCGGTTAGTTCAAAACTTTTTACTAAAATTTTTGATTTTGCTGAGTTAATTTTTTGAATTGAGTAAACTAGGTGTTCTGCCCGGATATGCGGGCATAGTGTTCTTATAAATATTTATCTATTTATAATTATTAATCAAAACAACATAATAAATTATTAATTATGTTTTTAAAAAAGATAAATCAACACTAAAAATTATATTTTATAATAAAATAAATATTTTCAGATAAAACACAACATATTTAAGAATGTTTTATGTTTTATAAATATATTTATTTTGATAATTTTATTATATTTACTTATAGTCAATTATCTTGTAGTTCGAGCTCCATTGCAAAAATTTACTTTCGCAAATAATAGTATAGACTAGGATAAGACCCGCGCCTTGCGCGGGATTAAGTTATTATTTTATTATATTTTTTGGAGAATGAAACAATAGTTTGGCTTCATTGGATTAGGGGTGTTCAATCCATATCGGGTTAGTTTCGGTTCGATTCGGTTTTTTCGGTATTTCAGTTAGTAAATATACTACTATCTAAACGCATATTTACTTTGACTTTAGTCTTTCAATCTTTTAAAAGATTTCAACTGAACGACTAAATTGATCAGCCAATCTTGTTGCTTTAAATCATTAGTATTTATATATATATATATGATTTAGTTTGAATATTTATTAAATAAAAATTCATATCCGTTATTTTATGATCATTGTAACTTTTAATAACAAAAAATAATCTATTGATCACAAAATTTTCAGAGGGCAAATATTCAAATTTCTAATAATATAGACGTTTGAAAAATTCAAAATATAACATATAATAAATATAAATGTTTATTATATTTTAATGTGATTTTTAATATCTTTTCACTAATATAAATTAAAAAAAAAAGAACTAATACCAAAATTGTTATCAAATATTTATTATCATATTTAATTTTCATATATACGCTAATCATATAGGTAATTTCGTAGCTTCTAATTAAGGAAAGTGCAAAAAATATTTGGTAGATTATTTATCAATTCGATAGTTAGTTTTAATAAAAAATATAATGTAAGTTAAGATGAACCAACCTATTTTTCTAAGAAAAGTTAATTTATATACCATTTATTAAATGAGAAGTTATAATCATCTTTCTATGATCATTCATATCATTTATAACTGAATATTTAAATCATCGATAACAAAATTTCAATGTGAAATCTTTAATAAGTTTATAATTTATAATGTTTTTTGAAAATTCATTGAAAGTTTTAATATTAAAATATTTATGTAATCTTATGGTATATAGTATAATCTATATATTATATATAGTGTTTTTTATTATTAAATGATATTTTTTACTCATATGGTTTTAAAATCATGTGTATCTTCTTATAATATTAACATAAATTCATATTATACAATTTTATGATCATTTGTAACTTATTATGACAAAAAAATCTATTGATCACAAAATTTTCAGAGTGGAGATCTTCAATTTCTAATAATTTATAGACGTTTTGAAAAATTCAAATTATCACTAAGAAAAAATATAAATGTTTTTTATTATATATTTAAGTGATTTTTATATATCTTTTATAATATAAAATTAAAAAAAGGAACTAAGATACAAAATTGTTATCAAATATTTATTATTCATATAATAATTTTCACATATACGTTAATATATTAGATAATTTCGTAGCTTTTATTTAAGGAAGTGCAAAACATTTTTTGGTACGTTATTTATCAATTCGATAGTTAGTTTAATAAAAATGTAATATTAAGATGGACCAACCTATTTTTTCTAAGAATAATATTTTGTATAGTTATTTATTAAATAAGATTTATAATCATACGGTTCTATGATCATTCATATCGTTTTATAACAAAATATTTAAATCATCGATAAAAAAATTTTCAATCTGAAATCTTTAATAAGTTTATAATTTAAATGTTCTTGAAAATTCATTGAAAGTTTTAATAAAATATTTATGTAATCTTATGGTATATAGTGTTTAATCTATATATAATATTTATTTTATTATTAATGATTTTTTTACTCATATGTTTTAAAATCATGTGTATCTTCTTATAATAAAAATGTTAAACCATTGATCATTAATTTTTAACATAATAATTTTAATAGTTTTAGTCATTTATTGTCGTTTTTAAAAATTCAATATAACATATACGAAAAAATCTAATTTTTATTTTATAGCTAATTTGATTGTTTAATTTATTTTAATAATATAAATTAAACAAAAAATGATGGAGGAGATATAAATTGTTATCAAATCTTTATTATTAAAATCATTAATTGTCATATAATATATTATTCATTTATGGTAATTCCGTAGGTTTTTATTTAAGGAAATAATAGCATATCATATCATTATAATCATATAGTTTGACCAACTTATGTATCTAACAACACATATAAAATCGAATATGGACCTACTTATTTTTCAATTAAATGTAATTGACTACCTAATTGAGTGCCACCTATGCATTGGGGCTTCTTTTAATTAATACAAAATTGAGTTACATCTTTCAAATGTTCCTCAATTAATATATAGGGGATTTCAGAAAAAAAATTGGTTAGCTTGATTATTTTGATTCAGAATTTGGCTGGTTCGGAATTTTGGTTAAAATTGATACTGTGTTGAAAAAGAAGTTTCTAGAAACTAATTACCGATTACCAAATAAAAAAAAACGAAACCAAAATTTTAGTTGCCGAACTTTCTAACCGAAAACCAAACTTTTTGATTCGGTTCGAAGGTTCTGGTTTGAGTAGTAACCGCAGGCTTAATTTATTAAATTAAGATAAAGATATTCTTAACCGAAAAACGTACCGTAGGAAAAGAGAGACAAAACTAGCTCATCTTGTATTTTGATAGAACTTTCTGTCTCGTCCATACAATTCTTGTCATCCAGTTCCTGTCATTAAATGAAGATTGAGAAGACTATGATGTGTGGTCTCGCATAATCACACCCAAGTCGTCTCCACTTCCATGGCTACTCCTTTAGCAGCTCCTCTCTTCTCTCCTTTAGCTCTTTCTTCCGCAAGAAACCGCCGTTCGTATCCCAAGATCCGATTCCAGTCGAACAATGGGAGCCCTTTGGAGTCCAATGGACACCAGAAGCTGAATCTATCGAAATGTAGTAAACTAAATGGACAAAGGAGTAAGTTCCTGCAAATGGGTTCTCGAGAGATGACTTTTGGGAGAAACTCTCAGTTCAAGCCGCGGATGGTGCAGGGACAGGGAACACATCAACGATCACTAGTAACGTAAGCTTAAAGATTCTGTGATGTTTGTATACCACGTTAGGTTAGGTTTTCATCCTCGTTGTTATTATGCACACTAGGTGTTGGCGGCAGCGCACTTGTTGGTGTCACTTGGATCATACTAGCGGCAGACCAGTTCTTGAAACAGGCTTTCATAGCGGCGTCCATAAAGTTCCCAAGCGCTTTGTTTGGGATGTTTTGTATTTTCTCTGTTCTTATGATATTAGATTCTGTTGTCCCCGCTGCTGCAAACGGTATGATGAGTTTCTTCGAGCCTGCGTTTCTGTTCATACAGAGATGGCTTCCTTTGTTCTACGTTCCCTCTCTTGTGGTTCTCCCTCTTTCCGTCAGAGATATTCCGGCAGCTTCAGGCCTCAAAATCTGCTACATTGTTGGTATATAAATGATCATTCTCCTGTTCTTATGGTACCTTCCATAGTAATGTTAGCTCTGTTTAATGTTTGATTCAATGTTTGTACAGCTGGTGGATGGTTGGCGTCTCTTTGTGTAGCAGGGTTCACAGCTATTGCAGTGAGGAAAATGGTGAATACCGAGATGACGGAAGCTGAGCCTATGGCAAAACCTTCTCCATTCTCAGCACTTGAGCTGTGGAGTTGGAGTGGGATCTTTGTTGCGTCGTTTGTTGGTGCTCTGTTTTACCCTAATTCGTTGGGGACAAGTGCAAGGACTTGTCTCCCTTTCCTTCTTTCTTCTACTGTTCTAGGTTACATTGTCGGTACCGGGTAAAACTCAAATCATTTCTTCCTTGTTCCTCAAGTTTCAAGTCTCTCTAGCCTGATGTTATTCTCATTGTCTTGTCTAGGTTGCCATCTGCTATCAAGAAAGTATTCCATCCGATAATCTGCTGCGCTCTATCTGCGCTACTCGCTGCTCTAGCTTTTGGATATGCTTCAGGATCTGGACTTGATCCTGTTTTAGGTAAAACCACACAAACTAGAGAGAAAGAAAGACCTAGAACAACAGAAAGTAAAACTTCTTTAATGGTGGTGACAGGAAACTACCTCACAAAAGTAGCATCGGATCCTGGTGCTGGTGACATTTTAATGGGTTTTCTTGGCTCTGTCATTCTCACTTTCGCTTTCTCCATGTTCAAACAGAGAAAGGTAACAACAAAAACAACACACTTGTTCTTGTTTTTCTTTAGAAAAGTGGTGACAATCTGTTCTGGTTTTGCCTCAGCTTGTGAAGCGGCATGCAGCTGAGATCTTTACGTCTGTGATCGTTTCAACGCTATTCTCGCTCTACTCCACTGCTCTTGTTGGACGTTTAGTTGGTTTGGAGCCATCTTTAACGGTTTCAATCCTACCTCGCTGCATCACGGTTGCGTTAGCCCTTAGCATTGTTTCACTCTTTGAAGGTATAACATGCTATTCTTCTCCTCAGCAGAGTACATTAAAGAACATTTTTAACGACTCTTTTGGACGTTTTTCAGGGACCAATTCGTCGCTTACAGCAGCTGTAGTGGTTGTGACCGGTCTGATCGGAGCTAACTTTGTACAAGTTGTTCTTGACAAACTGCGTTTAAATGATCCTATTGCTCGAGGAATCGCAACTGCTTCAAGGTGACTTCTTTACAGATATCATCTTTTGAATCAAAATGAGGAAAAATCTAATAACATTATTTAAGTGGACAGTGCTCATGGACTTGGAACAGCAGCTTTGTCTGCTAAGGAGCCAGAGGCACTTCCCTTCTGTGCAATTGCTTATGCTCTCACTGGAATCTTCGGATCCTTACTCTGTTCTGTCCCTGCCGTCCGACAGAGTTTGCTGGCTGTCGTCGGATGAGAAGTGATCACGTGGCGACACACAATTGGTGGTTGGCCCTAGAAGCCGGCGAGAGTTACTTCAGTTTGGTTTGCATCATTAATTTTTCATTCTATTTTGTATATGCTGTGAATTTATTATATGGAAACAAAATATGTAAAATTTAATATTTTTATTGATGCAAAAAAAAATTCACAAATTCTCAGTTACATCTTTTACCTTTCTTTCTCTTGCAATTTAGAAATTTATGTATTCAATTTTCAGTCTTGTGATAAAACAAAATAATAACTTACGAATTATCAAAATTGATAAAAAAAAACTGAGAGGGCAAAAGAGTAAAAAAGAAAAGAAGATGACGAGAGAGCCCAAAGCTTCAACGAAGGCGTAAAGCTAAAAGCGTTACCAAACTATCTCCCCAGTCTTGTCTGAATTCTACTCTCAGCCACAAAACCCAAAAAAAAAAAATGATACTAATCCCAACTTCTTCTTCATCATCTTCTTACTCGTGTTGTAGCCTTCCGCAAGCTTCCTTCAGTTCTAATTCATATCCATCGAATCAGTCTCTGTTCCTCTCCAATCCGCTTATCCAATTCGCCATGGTACTTATGCTTCAATCTGTTGATTTGAACTCCTTCGCTAGGATCTAAAGTCTTATGCTTCAATTTGTTTACTACTACTTCAGGAAGCAGAAAGCTGAAGACTTTGCGTCTCAGAGCTAATTTCTGGGAGTCAATCCGATCTGGGTACTGAATAAGATTTTTACTTTTCTTACTCATATGAAACTTAGGCTGATACGTTAAATGCTTGATTGATTGATTCAGGTTTGTAAAGAATAATAATAACACGACCCAACTTGTGGAACCACCTTCTACAACCGAAGAAGAAGATGAAGACACGGAACCATTACTTCCTGTGGAGTTTACTTTGGTTGAAAGAACTCTTCAAGATGGGTTCATTGAAGAGATCATATTTTCTTCTGGTGGTGAAATTGATGTCTATGATCTTCAAACCCTTTGTGACAAGGTTAGTTAAAAAGAACTACTCTTTACTCTCTTCCTTCTCGATGTTATTTCAGAAAAAAAATATCTAATTTTAGATATAAAATAAAGGTGGGATGGCCTCGGAGACCGCTAACGAAACTAGCTGCAGCTTTGAAGAATAGTTATATGGTTGCTACATTGCATTCTGTATTGAAGCCATCATCATCATCATCAGGTGCTTCATTCAAGTAACCTTAATCTTCATTCATCCGATGTTTTGATGAATATCTTAGCAGATTTTGGAGAAGTTATTTGACACAGAAGGAGATAATGAGCAGCAGCAGCAGCAGAAGAATAAGAAGCTTATTGGAATGGCACGTGCCACGTCGGATCATGCCTTTAATGCTACAATTTGGGATGTTCTTGTTGATCCTGAGTATCAGGTAACCAAAACAAATAACTAGTTTCTTGGGATGTTGTTAATAAGTGTTGTTTTGGTTTTCAGGGTCAAGGGCTTGGTAAAGCTCTTGTGGAAAAGCTTGTAAGGGCTCTTCTTCAGAGAGATATTGGTAATATATCTCTTTTTGCAGATAGTCAAGGTAATAATACAAATACAAATCACCATACAAACTTTTGTAATCAAGACTTCTTCTTTCTTAGAGTTATTGAGTTTGCCATGCAGTTGTGGATTTCTATCAAAACTTGGGGTTTGAGGCTGATCCAGAAGGCATCAAAGGCATGTTTTGGTACCCAAAGTAGCAGTTGGTGGGTTTGCAAAAGAATGGGTCTTTACTATTTGGCTGTATGCTTTCTTATTATATGGGTCGGGTCAATAAGGAAGTTTACTAACTGTGCATTTTGTAACTCGAAATCGATATTTGTCTATTTAAGATTCAAACATGAGTATATGATCAATAGGAAGAAACCTTTATTTCCATTGCTTAAAAGGTTTGATGAGGAAACTTTAAAATGGATATATTGTATTAATTTAATTTTTTATTGCTTTGCTATTAACCTCTCTACATTACAGAATTTTCTGTTACCATCTCCACATAAATTACAAACCAAAGCAAGATAGTCCTTTTCGCCATGAAAAAAAAAATCCATAAAAGAAAGAAGAAACTGCAAACGGGTTTATAGACGGGTTATAATTTGGTTTTGTTTTAGGCTTTAGCAGCTTCTGCAGGAGCAGTTGCTTTGTTGGCAATGAGCTGCTCATAGAGATCTCTGATCTTCAATCCAACAATGGTCTGGAAAAGTCCAGTTCCATTGTTGCTACCAGGGAAATCAGCATGTTTCAGCATTTGTTGAGTCACTTCCCCGTAGAATTTGGTCGAGAGGTTGCTCAGATGGCTCTCCACATAAATCAGCTCGTCCAGTCTATCGAATTGCCCGTCCATCTCAACAACCGAAACCTGAAACAGAGAGAACAAAATGCTCAAACCAAGAGCTAAAACAAAAAAAAAACGAAACTCATTCTGCAATATCAACCAATGTACCTCATGGTCGAAGTAGGAATCAGGTGCATAGTTGAACTTGATACCAGGGTACGAGCAGGTGAGTTTGCGGCCGCAAGGGATCCACGAGATGGTTGAACCTTCATCGAATAGGTAGACCGGGCTAAAGTACTTAACACCTTCCTTCATTATCAACCTCACTCTCAACACTTTGCCTTCATTGTCATCTGGAATCAGCTGTGTTGGAAGCACTTCTATCACCGCATCCGCGTACTGCTTTTGTGGGTCTGCATAAGCCATTTGATGCACATTGTTATCAACAAAATTTTCCAGGAAATGAAGACTGAATATGAGTTTATACCAATGAATGCATCGAAGTCAGGCTTTCGTGCTTCGATACTCGCTTTGATGCTCTCTAAGCTGTGACCTCTTTCAGCCATGTCCCTCTGTGACACAAACTCGTTTGATACGTTACATTGTCACGGTCGAAATCTTATGTATATATATAAGATGAAATAGATAAAGAAACACACCTGAATTTTCCAAGCGAACTTGACCTCATTACTAATGTCTAGGTAGATACTGAAGTCCAATAAGTCTCTTACCCTCTCATCAAACCTTCACAAGTAGATAAAACATTATTATAAAAATATTGCATGACCAAAACTATAGACTAACTTAATTAATTAGTCGAATATAATTTCATCATCGTCAAACTATAATACTTAATGCAAAAGGTTCAAATATTCATTATATTATTATCTAAAATCTAAATCCAAGATTCCGACAAGAAACTAAAAGACTTCCAAACTATTGAAGTTGTCTGAAAAACAAACATAGTGAGTGGCCTACTTACATTGGGTGAAGACCTTCGATGACGAGAATCTTGGAGGCTGAATAAGCTCAGGTGCGTCAAGAAGTCCAGTGACGTGATTATAAATGGTTTCTCGACGGCTATACCACTCTTGAGAGCTTTGACTTGCTCATACATGAGATCAAAGTCATTGGCGCGTGGGTCCAAAGCAGTGACTCCTTTCTCTTTGCGACCGGTTCTGTCTAAGGAATGGTAATCGTCGAGGCAGATCACAGTGGTCATGTCACTGATGAGTGTGTTGGAGTCAGGGTTCCCTCCCTTTGGTGGCTCGGCGGCTCCACCGAAGACACTGGTCAGCCTCCGCATGAAGGTACTTTTGCCGCATCCGGAGTCGGCAGCGAGTCCGATCACCACGGTTTGTTGTGCGGCGCAAGTGATGATGGTGTTGAATCTACGGTTGTTTTGGCGACGGTAGAAGAAGACTTGTTTTGAGGAGGAGGAGGAGGTAAAGAAATGAGTTGAATTGAGAGCTTGTGTTGAGTAGATTGTTGAGACAGCCATTGTTGTTGGTGATTGGTTCCTCTTCCTCTTCTTCTCGCCTAAGCTCTCTGTTTTTGTTTTGTTTTGGGAGAGCTTTGGTTGAGTGATGAGGATTTTGATATGATGAAAGAATATGGGTTTTTGTGTGGTGATGTAAAGATGTGAAAACAAATGAGAGGAGGCAAATGAGTCTATAGGAAACAAATGGCAAATGAGTTATGGTTTTGATCTGATGTGGTCTGTAATGAGTGGCTCATGTTTTGATTTCCTCAAGTTAACACTATGTGATGTTTGTTTTAGATAAGTTTTTAGTCTCCCTGTTAAGATAATTGATAAGAAGTAAACCACTTCTCTGTGACAAAAAAAAAACCACTTCTAGCCGCACGAAAACAAGCAATATGTATCTTCTATACTTCATGGTTCTTTTGATTTGTCTTAATTATATAGACTAGGTCGACACCCGCGCTACGCCGCGGGAAATGTCTATAGAATTCTGTAATTTGATGCAACTAACATTTCATGTTTACTTCGTCTGAATAATCGAACACTTTTAGCTTAACTTTAAA
Source organism: Brassica napus (assembly GCF_020379485.1). NCBI lineage: Eukaryota > Viridiplantae > Streptophyta > Magnoliopsida > Brassicales > Brassicaceae > Brassica > Brassica napus. Next base: position 18,623,974 of record NC_063438.1, read on the forward strand.
TATGTTGTTTTGTGATTTATTTTTCTTGGTTTTGGCACTTCCTTTTTTGACACAAATTAATAATTTACTTTTATTTAGAGTTGAAAGATGTTTTTGACAGTTTGGAGCAAGACCATAAGGTCACGAAGCAATACTTAAAGAAACAGACAGATGTACTTAAAGACAATAATAATGATTTTGATTTACCATCTTGACGAAAAAAATGCAGCGGAGGAGTATATAATAATGATTTTGCTTTACCATCTTAAGACAACTTGATTCTAACGACAATGATTTTTTGGTATTTGTGGGTGGCGATATGAACATAATGACGAACCCAACTGAAAATTAGAGAAGCTTAGGTGTACATTGACATGTAGAATTGAAATGTTTTTATTGGTCTTTTAACTTTTTCATTTATTGATATGGAAGTCTCACAAACTTCTAAAAATCTGATGTGTCATTCATTGGAGAGAACCTTGTGCTATTATTGTGTTGATTTGCAAAATGGTACTTGATTTTAAATATTTTATTAAAGTGATAATTGGATATTGAAGTTTAGGAGAGAGTGGAGTTGCCGATGAAAGTGATAAAACTAGAACAGAGCATGGAGAGACGCACGGTGGATATTTGCTTATTTTTGGAGGTTTCGGATATTTGAATAGAAACGTGGAAGACTTTAATTGGAGAGATGGGGATTATGCGTTTAAGGTCTGAAGTTGAATGAGTGTTTTATGTGGGTCCCAGTGACACGTTCCATATATCCCTTCAGCTTCGAATCTTTTATTTCTTCTCCGGGGACCAAAATGAATTAGACCAAAGCTCTCTCTTTTGCTCAAGGCCCTTGACAAAGTTCTTTCAAGCCTTGTATCACCAGTCAACAAAGACAATTATATAACGAGAACTGAAACCACCACAATTTTAACATGCATGAATGCCAGTTTCACCACTGGTATATAAGTATATAACCAAAAAAGGAGACTTGAACGAGTACATAAACTCTCTGTAAAAAAAATCTGATATAAGTTATTTAAAGAAATAGCATCCAACATGTTTTCTATGCAAATAACATTCAGACCAAAACGAGAGACTCGAAATAGTTTGTGGCTATGGTTGTTTTAATAATTCAACTCACTTCCTCAAGAGAAATAATAATCCAAATATTCAGAGTTGATATTGTGTTACAGACGGAGAAGATACTGAAGAAAAAAGCCCTACAGAAATAGCCGAACAAACCCACTCTCTCTTGCAACTATAGTAACTAAGAAATTTACCACAACATAACGCACCCGAACGGTAAAATGGTAATTACATTCATACGAGATATTTCAAACCTTTTTTTATCTAAGGGGAAAATTACCACCATCCTGTCCTGTCTCCCTTCGTTTTACTTGTTCCCCCTAAAGTAGAGGTAAATTTTCTGCACACCCACAACGAAACACGATCAATTCAGATGTTGGCCGGTTATCCCTTTGCGGTTAACATTGTTAAAGAAGCCATGGAGTTACTATCAGTAGCTTACCTGAAGAACCCATAGACTCAGAAGTGACTCCAAGCAGAAGAGACCAAAACCGATAAAGTAGAAGATCTGCATTCATTCATTAAGTTTGGTTTAGCTTAGCTATCATTAAGCTTTCTTCAAGGTGAGCATATACATATGAGCGTCGTAAATAAAAAATATAAATATACGGCTTGTACCCCTGCTAATAAACTGTCTGAGATGACATCAATTGCTGCAAGCACACCCTGTTGATCATAAAAAAAAGAATGTGAACAAATTATCCCAAGGCAATAAACCATAAAGAGACCCGGAATCTTCTAGAGCATTAATTTTGACGGTCGACTACGTTTCTCTGTCCGAGAAAGTTTTACAAAGTTGAATCACAGCTAAAGTGAACGAAGCTCAAAGAAAAATTATAGTTATTAAGTTAAAACTCCTTATTTCAAATCGATCAAAACAATTTAGAATTTTCCAAGTGAAAATACTCACTAGACTAATCAACTATACACGAAGTAACACATAAAGTTCGAGCGCAAAGGGAATCTTTGGCTATGATTGAAAGACTTACGTCAAAGACTTTCCCTGGAAAAAGATGGGCGGGGCAATGGCGGCAACGATGCAGAAGCCAATGTGAATCTGTGAGGAGGCATAGGTCAATCATATGGGAAATGGAAACTACATCTACTTCTAGGTAAGGTACAAAATTTAGATATGAAAAGTTTGTATGACTCACCAAGTAAGTGAAGAAAAACCAACCAAACTTCAAGCGCTGTCAGTCCTACAAGGTCGTAAAAAGTATACCAGTTATATAAACTGTCCAGTAAATAATGACTTGTACTAAAACCATTGAAGAAAACTAGTTAAAAGGAGCACTACCTCATGGCTCGGTAGAGAGGCCTGTACCATACAACATAAGAAAGTGGACATCCCATCAACGCATATATCGTGGCAAGGAAAAAGATTTTTACACCTATCATGAATATTAAACAACAAGCATTAGTTCAACTTCAACCAAATCCAATCAGAACTTCATTACCCATAGAAATAAAACATAAAGTGATAGTGTCAAGCTCACCTCCGCCTTTAATCCAACAGACCATGGTTGCAATCACATTGAATACCAGACACATAACTATACCTGAAAGCCAGCAGTACAGTATAATACAATGCTGTCAATTAAACGCAGGAGAAACATTTCATAGAAAAGGACAGACAAACTAAAGTAGACTCACCTAGCCAACTAGCGAAAGCTAGATACTGCAGCTTTTGAGCATGAACTGGTATCTCATTAGCAATGTCATGGTGTATGATTGGGAAAAAACGGGGGCCAGTTTTTATCATCTATTTGAACACCAGCTGCAACAAAATAAGATGAGAACAGTTAGCTATTTATCCACCACCGCTACAGTTAGATAAAACTTAAAATATTATCATCAACTGTTGTTTGGCTTACAATTAGCAATAGCATCCTCCCTCCGCTTAATATCCTGAGTGAAGAGAATATACAGAGTTGTACAAACAAAAATTAGTCAGCAGCACGGTGAGGTTATATTTGACAAAGACATATCATCAAGTGGTTGGTGTTACTAACCATTTCTTTCTTGCTAAGCTCAGCTTCCCAGTCAGCAAGCTTTCTTTGTTTCTGTGAAGAGTCCTGCAGCAGTTAAAAACGCAAGTGAGAAGAGGGTTTATTATGAGTTCAGGAGAAAGAAGTGAGTACATTGATGGTATCCAAGGGAATATCAACAGTAGCATCGAGGCTTTGGCCAAATCCAACTGGTCTAGATGCAGCAGGAACCCTTCCGCCGCCTTTCTGCAAATAACAATCAGTAAAACAATCTAATGTCAGTAGTAACCAACTTCACCATTGAGTTTGATAATCCAAATCTAAAGGAATGAGTCTCAATCATAAAGACTACTACTACACAATCCTAAACTAGTTCCCAGATCCAACGATACAGTTCAGTACAGATGAAAAATCGGGGATCGATAACCTCAGCACTGCTCGAAACAGAGATGAGAGATATAGATTCATAACGCAGAAAATCCAAAAGCGACTTAGAGAAAGTGCAAAGCGGAGATTTAGTGAGAAAGAGTTTACGGAGAAGGGATTGACGATTTCTTCATCTTCCTCATCGAAAGGGTTGGGGTCGTGGTGGCGATTCATCGTTGGTTGCACTCAGATCCCTTTGTTTTACTTTTACCAACTCGAATCTTGTTATATCCGATAAGGAAAAAGAAAACACTAGGAAACTGATTTGGATGGACTCTCTCTCTCTCTTGCTCAACACATGCGAGACGCGTGACTTGGTTGGAACCATTGCTACTTGTAAAAACGACCCTTAAAAGCATATGGGCCGTTATTGCTAATTGGTCTAACTTTCAAGGTGGGCCTAATTACATGCATTATGATTTACCGTGTTTAAAATATAATTACTTTGAGACACCAAATCCAGAGTTGATTTTCAGACTTTCTTTATCATTAATACCAAAAAAAAAAAATGTCTTCTAAAAAAATGTACTCGCCGCTAACTGTTGTTAGGATTAAGTTTTTGTCTCCAAGATCGTTGAGATTATTAAACCTATAGTTTCAAACGTCTGAATTAGAGAAATAAGCGAGCAAATTAGTTTTTTTGCTGGATCACAAACAAGCAAAATTTTTTTTTTTCATATTTTATAAGTAGACCTTATACAATATTAATCGGTTACAAACATCACTGCGGTTAAGGTACACAGTATCGAGTATTCGAGTGCTTTTTATTTCAACTGAAATACTTACCTTTATATATTTTTGAAACAAAGCGAATGTCCACGAGACGTAAACAAAGTACAATTCACAAGTTATTAAACCGGCGACGAACGGGGTGAATCGGCTCCGGTACTGTTTGCTCGAGAGTTATTTATCTTGATTTCGTTGAAAGTATTGTAAGCAACAAAGGAGAACCAGCAAAACTAGAGAATGAGAAGAACGAAGCTAACTCTGTACTAACGACAGAGATGAGCACGGAAGCGGCAAGACCACCCAACAGATGGCTCGTGCGCCCGACGAGTCTGGCGATAACCCCGAAACGTCGATTCACATCAATGGCTTCGCGTACTCGAAAGACAGCGTAGAAGAAAACGAGGAGACTAAAACAGGTCTATGTTGGTTTATGTGTTTTCAAAACAGAGGACTGTTGTCTCACAAGGTGAAGAAGTAACCCTAAGACTACGACATTGATCATGAACACGACCTTATGAACTGCAGTAGAGTAGACGGTAAACTTATCTTTTTCATCGCCGGACGTTGGGAGTGCTTGGTCGATGGATGAGACGGAGCCTGACTCCATAGTTTCTATCTGTGGACTTAGGTTCAGCCAACAACTCCAAGTGGGCTTCGCGTTCTGCGGCCCAGCTCACGCGAAACCTGCATCAAAGATTCAAGCCCAAGTCTCAGCCAAACGTTGTGTTTCGTAAGAGGCAAGTGGATGAGTTTGGCATCATCACTATCACAAAGTACATAGACGATCAAGAGATCAGATCGAGAGAGAGAAGAAGACTTAGCTTGAGGCCATGAGGTTGAAGCTCGACGGAGTCATGAAAGCGGTACACGATCAGGTTGGATCATCCCTGCGGTGACTTTCCGGCTTCATAGAGGAAGTGATAAGCTCGCTATTACTCTCTTGTTGCTCTGTTTTTTGGTTTAAGCGATTCACCATTGTTTGTAACCTTGATCTCTGATAGTGAAGCAGTTGAGGGATGTCGTTCCCTCCCCGATGAGTAGATCAGCGAACACCGGGTGAACAAATTGGCTTGTGTTGTTCTTTGATTTGGTACTTCGATCGCAAATCTGAAAAGAAAACAAGTCGAATCTATCAATCACTCAAGCAAGATCTAAACCTAGAAATTGATCTTAAATCTCTATAAGTGGTATCAGAGCACAAGGTTGGGTGCTAAGACTACAGTAAGATCAGATCTGATAGGTGAAGGGAGAGAGATCTCTTATATGTGATTGTGTCTTGCGATCGTTGTGGTTTGAGATATTCTTGCTTGTGTTGCTGTGATTGTTGCAGTTTCATCTTCTGTGTGAAGTGAATCTCGAGGTCTCTATGGTTCAAGATGGAACGAACTCTAGGGAAATTAGAGATGGATAAGTTCCATGGTAAAGGAGACTTCGGGATGTGGAAGTTCAAGATGATGGGACATCTTGAGATCCAAGGGCTTCTGGTAGCCATAACTGATGACTTCACGGTTTACTCCTCCTCATCAGAAAAACAAGAGGAAAGTGAGAAACCAGTGATTGATCAGAAGAAGTTTGACAAGGACTTACGGGTGAGAAGCTTACTTGGTACCTGCTTGAGTGATTCTATCTTGCGGAAGGTCATGCACGAGCAGACAACTCTTGGTATGTGGAAATCTTTGGAGAAGATGTATCAGCTCAAGTCTCTTCCAAACATGATCTATCTAGAGAAGCAGTTTTCCTGTTACAAAATGGAAGAAGACAAATCAATTGAAGAGAATGTGGATGTATTCTTAAAGCTAGTAGATGATCTGGAAAGTATAAAAGTTACCGTATCATACAAGGATCGATAGTTGGGAGAAAATGTTTTTCTCTAAGCGGAGAACACAATAAAACCTTGAAGCTCAAAATTGTCGAGGATTAACCTAGTATGGGACATGCTTAAAGCGGATACAAGTATAAATTGAGCTTCAAAGTTTTTTTTTCGAGCTCTTTTGCTTCTTCGAGGTTCATCTTTTTTTTTTCCTGAAGTATCATTTATAGAGATTTCGATGTTTGTCTCCGTTTCTGAATCCTTGTCGCTGCTCTTTTTTCTCGAGTTCGTTTTGAACCTTGTTTTTTAAAGTATTTTCGAAAAAGATGTGGGGCGTTTCCCAAGCGACGTGGGAAATATCGACATTTCTATTGCTGAAACTCTAATTCAAAAGTTTTAGTAATGGTAATAGTTTTAGTATAGGTTCTTCCACATAATGGTAATAGTTTTAGTAACAGTCTTTGGTCCATTGCTGAAACTTTAATTCAAAAGTTTGTGTCAATTTATAAGCTGATTATTAGCAAGATTATAAGCAAGATTTCTCTAATTTATAGATTGTTTTAATTAAAGTGATTATGGAATTAAGCAGAGATTATATGTATAGATTCTTGATTAATACTCACTTTTTTACAAATGACACAGACAAAGAGTCTGTAGAGTAGTTTGACTAGTAAAGTTGGGATCCATTAAAAAAATGTTAAATACAGTTAGGTATTTGGTGTTTTAGGGCATCTCCAACTCTACTCCATTTTTTACTCTAAACTCAATTATGGAGTAAAATATTCTCCAACCCCACTCTATATTCAATTCCAAAATAGAGTAATGACTAGGGTTACTCTATTTATAGAGTAATCTTACCCATTACTCCATTTTGGAGTTAAACTTTTTATATTTATGAAATGGTCATTTTAATCTTTAATGTTTTTATTTCATACTTAAAATAATATAATAACATGAAAAATATAATATTCCACAAAAGATTACTTTATAGTTTACATAAAATATGCATAAACTCATAAAAGTCAAAACTAAGAATAAATAATATAAAATAAATATAGTATAATATAAATAAGTAATTTAATAAATAATTCGGTAAATTGTTTTTGAAACTACCAAAATCGGTGAAGTATTACTCAAACGGAATAGATGAGTTTTTTAATCTTGTGAGTCAAAATTTTGATTGATAACATTTGTACTTGTTGAACTTGATATATGCACAAACAATAAGATCCAATACATAATTTAAATTACAAAACAAAACTTTATTTTTTCTTTATGTTCTTTTAATGCATATAAATATTTTTTGAATGAGAAAAATTCCATATGATAAAATCTGCACGAATTGAAATTGGAAGATAATCTCTAGTTGTATTTTAATGTTAAATATTGAATTTAAATAAAATATATTATTATGGAAATTTTGTAAACATAAAGTAGTTGGGTTAATTGTTAAATTTTTATAAGTTGAAGGTACTACTAACAATTATTAACTAAATGAAAAAAATAAATATTTTGTTTGGAGTAAAAAAAGAAGTAATACATTGGAGTAAAACTCAACTCCATTTTAGAGTAATACATTGGAGATGGTCTTACATCCATAGATTCCATGCACAAACTACTTTATAATGTCTAAGCAAATATTTTTTTTGTTATTTCAGTGAGGCTTAAATTGGAGAGTGACATGAATAACAAACTTATCTTTACTCAACTAGATTTCTTAAATAACCCAACTAGTCTTTGTTTTTATCATACATCAATTAATTAGACACAACAAAATACATCATCCATCACTAAAAGATAATTAGATTTACCAAATCCAAGAAAAGCTGAGGGGCGAAATAAGAAAGAAAGAAAAGTAAACGAAACATAAGCATAAGATGTAAGAAGAATATGCTTAAGCCAATCACAAGCCTTAGAAAAAATACAAAAAAAAGAAAAAAAAAAGCATTTATCATAGCATTCACTACGTTTCTTGTGGAGATATAAAGCGACACCCTTCCTTCTTCAAGTGGTTGACGATAAATCCTCTTTATTTCTTCGTCTTCCTCTGCTCTGGGACATACTTCTTCATAATTGTTTCTTTCTTGGAACTCAAGATCAAAGGGAGACTTCGTGTTTAGAGATCAAAAGAAGATTTCAGATTCAATAAAACCATGGTTGGTATATTTTCAAGATTTTCTGTTGGTAGAAGCAGCCATAGACGGACTCAAAGTGCAATCGTAAGCTCTCTTTATCTTTGGTTTGGATCCATTCTTATTGACCTTCTGTTCTTGAAGTACAACGTAAGGAACATGTTTTAGATCTTTGTCTGGTCCAAAACGGTGGAAAAATGTCTCCTTTTAGCTTGGATTTGATATCTCCAGATTAGATTCTACAGTACAGTTTCGTGATACGATTCCAATATCGTTTAGTTTCTGTTTCAGTTTCAGATTCAAAATCTTTAGCCTTTTACAACTCTATGAACTGGGGTTTTTGAGTTCTTGAAACATGTGTTTGAATCAGGATGATAAGGAAGTATTAGCTCCAAACCCTGATGTTACTGCAACAACTGCTTCTCATGGAATTGAGGTAGCAACAGAGTTTAAACCGGTGGAACATCCGGTCGAGCCTTTGGACAATGATCAACCGATCCAGTGTCCACTACCTGAACCATCCATTCTAAATGTAAGACTTTTGGTTCCTAGTTGATCTAAGTGTATCTGTTTATAGAAAGCTTGTAATTCTCATGAAACAGGACGGAAGAATCTGGAAGGAGAGGGTATCAGCATCTATGAGGAGAAAAGGTGATTTACAGATTGCTAAAGACGAGATTTCTGCTGAATCTGATGGATCTGCACCAAAACCGCCTCGCCCGAGTCAGCCAAACCGTTCCATCTTGCCATCACTCAGTGCCCCTGAACACAACTTGCTAAATCTACTTGAAGAATGCAATGCTATGCAGGCTGTAGCATCCAAGAACGGATGAAACAAAAGAGTTCCTTATAAAGTTCAATAGTTTATAAGATATCATCACACGGATACAACCTTGTTCCTTCAACCCCCTTGTGAATCTATGTGTTTTTGTTGTTTACACTTTTACTTCTGTCTATGCAATAACAAAACCAAATCATAGTGTAATGTTATATATTATATTTATATACTCAACTAAGGTTCACTGAGAGCTTATGCTCTTTTACATATCACTACACTAATATTCTACACTGAAAGGTCTTTTCTTTCACTCTGATAGACTTGTTCTTTGGTTCACAACACCTAGAACTAATCTTTGATTCATTGTTTTTCATAGTTTTAGAAAACACACTGACTGATCTTGATACATGTTTCTTATAACTGATTTGCCATTCAGGCTTTAACGTTTCTAGGGTAATATTCATTGAGTTCTACTAACGTAAACTTCAGTGTCAGCCTTTTAATGATAAGAGAGACAAAAGTACTTTCAAACTCAAACAAACTTTGTTTATCCACTTTGGTTTTTTTTTTTACTTCAACATGAAGAAAATACATAGCATCTTTTATTGCTTGCTGCTAGAAACTGATCTTCTTTGTAAATTCTTTCATTCAAGCTGAAGACTCAGGAACTGTGTAAACATCTTGTTTCACGGTGGGATTCACTAGGTGTTTCCTCGGCCCACGGTAGCTCCCATGGTTAATCCTCGTTCTTGGATGCCATGCAACGGCCTGGTTTTCTCCTGTGGCTGCACGGACCGTCGCATAATTGACTTGAGTTCTTGAAGTATCTGCAGAAACCAGAAGTATGTTAAGTATCAAGAGAACAACAAGGAGAAGACTTGAGAGCTTCAAGTGACCCATTATAGTACTCTTTTTTTTTCTTAAATTGGTAATATGGGTTGCAGAGAGTTGAAATGATGACAATAAATAGAATGCACAAAAAGAAAGAAGAGATGAGGGTAAGAAGAAAATTAAAAAGACCTTTGCTTTGAATTGAAGTTACTCTCATGACTCACATGATTGTGTTGATAGAGGTCACCAAACTTCTCTTTAGTTTTTAAAAATTACAAATATCAACTCAATTATTCTTTGTCCAAAAAGAGCACAACAATTTACTGATTATCTACACCTTCAAAGAACATATATATATATATATATATATATCTATATATATATATATATTTTTTTTTTATTCTCTAGACAGATAACTTGTTTGGTCATTTATAATTGTCTTTATTTGATTAAAGCTTTATGCAGCAAAGCAGTTTAAAGATCAGTACACGTATATAAATTGATAATAAATATTCCAAACCGACTATTAGTTGACATAGTTATTAGTACAATATTAGGTATTTTGTTCGGTCAATTTTGAGACTAAGGACTCGGGTTCTTTCAAAAATGCCATGCCAGCAACTCAATTTTTTCTCATCAATAAAATTGAAACCTGAACCGGGTATAGGATCAGAATATAACACATATTAGCTGAATATAATTGCTCTGATTCTGTTGAAGGGATATGAAAAGCTGTCATCTTGTCCTCAGCTTCAGTGGAAAGGTTTGCTACTTGTCAGTGTTTCCGCTTCTAGCTTAACAACCTAATTGCATGGTATGCATCAGAGATATATCCTTCCCATTAAACACTTTGTCAATTGCGGGATTTTCGCATATATACCATATATTCCCACAGATTTATCGCAAACTGTTCAATAAGTTTATAAATGTGCTTTTGTTGATTAATAAATATCAAATTTCAACAAGAAAAAACTGATCAACAAATTCTCTTCTTTTTTTTTTCTCCCTTCAAAAGGTAATCAAAGTTTTGATGACATAGCCCACAAACATACTCGATCAATTTAGGGCCTGACTGGTTTAACCGCAGAGGTTGCGGTTGCGGTTGCGGAAGTTTGCGGATGCGGATGGTTGCGGTTTCTAGCGGTTTTAAGAGATTTGTACGACTGGTTATGCGGTTAGAAATTTGTGCGTTTGCGGGATACTTATGACTGGTTAACTACCAAATGCAGCAGCAGTTAAATAATAAATTAACAATATTTACATTTTATACAATTATAAAAATATCAAAAATAATAATATTATAATAAATATAAAATTTATATTTAGAAAGTTATAGTTTAAATTTTTTAAAAATATAGAAAATATTTTTATTTTAAAGTTTTATAATATTAATTAAAATTTAATTGATATATTTTAGCATTTTTATAATTTCAGTTTAATTTTTTTATTGAATTTTTTTATTTTTGTATTTATATTGTTTTGGAAAAAAAATAATTTTTTTTATCCTCCCGCAAACGCCCGCAACCGCAAACGCTAGCTGGAACCAGCTTTTGAATTTATGAGGTTCAGAGCGATTTGGAGCGATTTGGAGCGGTTTAGAGCGGTTTGAGCGATTGTTGCAAAACGCCAGCAACCGCTACCAACCGCAAAAGCTGCGTTTGCGGGTGGTAGCGGGAAAACCAGTCATACCCTTAATCTAAAAATATGAATTATGGTTTAACACTTACACATTTGATATCATCAAAACCTTATTCCACTCAAATAAAAGGAGAAAAAATCCTAGGGCGAAAAACCAAATCTAACATAAAAATTACAACAAATGATGAATCAAGAGTTTCCCTCCAAAGAGACAATCTCTTCACTCCTCAGGTCTAAGATATGGCGAAGAACTCATATCAGTACTGTAATAAGAATCTTCTCCACCATTTAAGTAACTTTCTTCCTTCTCTTCCTCCCATTTCAAAACCTCTCTCACATACTTAAACCCTTCATCCACATTGGCTCTATCCCTAGCCTTACCTTGCCACACAAACAGTTTCTGGCCCGTGAGAGACGCGTAAAGCAGCTTGAACTTCATGGCAACGTAGAAGTAAGCTTGGTAACCAAGTGACTGCACGTTGTTGTTCGTCCTCACGGGACAGAACTCGCTGAACCATTCGCAAGATGTTAACGGCGAACGGTTAAGCTTCTCCTCGAAGAGGTCGTACTTGTTTAGTATCAAAATGAAAGGAGTGTCTTTGAAACTAGGATGCTTAACCATCGACTCGAAAAGCTCCTTGCTCTGGATCATCTTGTTCTGGAAAGTGACCGTTCCGCTTCCTTCTGGTGTGATACTGATCTGGTCGTAGTCGCTTAAGCTGATGCAGAAGATGACTGCTCGTACGTCTTCAAACATCTCTACCCATTTGCAGCTATCGTTCATCCCCTTTGCGTTTACTCGGATGAGCTGGTACTTTGGCTGAGGAGGTGACAAGACGTCAGGGTTTTCAGGGTAAGTATCAGACAATGGACTTTGTTCGGTAAGAGAAAACTCCATGAAAGCTAATCCGTTTCCTTGTGTGACGCCTTCCGCGTATACGATATCTCGCTCCGAAGGCTCATACTCGTTGCTCGACACTTCCATAGCCTGCAAAATGAAAAGCCTAAGTTAAAACATTTATGAAACTAATAACAACAGAACCATGAACACGAGTTCTGTCTGTACCCGGCTCAAGAAGTACTCTGAAACATCAGGAAGGAAATGAAGCTCGTCTTTTCGTTTATACGTGGCTTGTATCGCTGGATCTTTCCACACTTCCTCAACCAAGGGAGCGTACTCACGTGTTGCAGCTGGGAAAAACGCGTCGAGATCACCAGTTGCTATGATATCTAGAAGCCAATCCGAAAAATGCTTCAACCTCGGGTTCAATGTATACACACACTGCGGAGTATTGACAGTTCCATCCTCGTTTGCTTCCTCGCCTGCAAGATCATTTCAAGAAAATCAAGAAACTAACAAAACAAGAACCAAATGTTTTATATTCCATCTGTTCCATAAAAGAGTTTTTAATATTTCAAAGTATATGATGTTTTGATATTAGTTTTACTTTTATTGAAAACTGTGTGACAAATGGTGTTTTATAACCTTTTGATTATTGGCTAAATTAGTTTTAGTTTATATTTTTAATGCTATTTTTTAGAAAAAAAATGTATATGTTTTAATTCTTGTGTCTCAACCAAAACATTATTTATTTTGGAACAGAGGGAATAGTACCTCCTGAGTCTCCTTCAACGGCGTTTAAACCTCTCATATGCGACAAAGCTTCCTCTTCGAACCGTTCTCTTCCATCGAGTAGTATACTAAGATATCTATACATATTGCTTTGTACCATCAGCTTTATCTCCTGAAGCTCCTCCACCGAGAATTTGTTTCCATACAGAAACTTGGCCTGTTTCAATCAAACAAATAAGTAACCATCGAATCTACAGATTCTCTCTTTATCTAAAAACATTAATTACCTGTTTAAAGATAGTGCTAGTTCCAGACCCTTCAATACCAAGAAGTAGAAGCTTCTGAATCTTCTTATGCTCTATATAATTCGGAACAGTTACATGAGTGCTCGGTGGTTGTACCATTCCTCGAGGTTGTCCGTGTGGAAAAGGTAAAGAAACCAGCGCACACATGAACCTTGTAGATGCCTGTTTAACCCCAAGACCCAACAAACTCATGATGCTTCTTACAAAACCAAGAATCTGATAAAAGAAGTAATTACACTACCTTCTCCCAAATGTTTCCTCGGATGTTATTCTGCCCCTCTTCCTCGTAACGCCCATCATCGTATACCCAAAAATGAGTATCACGTGGACACTGTACATTTGCTATCTGAGATAATACATAACAACAACACACACAAGGTTTATACACGATTGTTTTCAGACAAGTGGCAATTAAACACAAGACCAAGTTACCTTCAAGATCCTTAGCTCAAGCTTTGTGATCTCTCGACCGTTCATATAAACTTCCGTGTTCCCATTACTAGCATGCGGACATAGCTTCCCGGTGAAATTCAAGTTAGAGCTTATGACTCTGTCTGGTTTCTCTCCTTCCTTACCCCACAGACCAGACTCTTTGTCGTACCAATAGCCACCCGGTTTCAACTTCTCAGGCGGTAAAGGACAGTTAAGCAACTCAGCCATTTCCTCAGGCTTTAACGCACAACCGTTGACGATCAGCTGCTCAGGTCTCAGCTGATTAGCTGCACACTCCTTCTCCGCCTTCATGATCTGTTTAACTTCCAAAGGACTAAGCAACCTCGACAACACCCTCGAGTGTTTCCCTAGCTTAGACCGTTTAGATTCGTCAATAGCTTGGCCTATGCAGCTCACACACTTCCTTCCTTCAGGCATCGAACCCATCGCTCTAAGCACACAGTTCCCACAGTACTTCTCATCACAGACAATACAAGTCTCTTTCTTTTCCCATTTAGCTTTCCCGCATCTATAACACTCTCTCTTCTTCTTCTTCTTCTTCTTCCGTTTCTTCGTACACTCTTGAACTTTCCTCTCCCTATCCGTGTCCCTCTCCACATTGTTCTCCTCTTTACTCTCAACAGGTTTGAACTTCACAACGGGTCTCCGAACGTGATTCCCATTTGGTCTGCGAGCAGAGACTGGTGAAACAGAGGCTGAGCCAGAGGATGATTCAGGGTTGTTGTGCAGCACAGAGACCACGGACTCAGAGCTAGCTGGTGAACCTCTAGGGCTCTGACCTGGAGAGGTTGTGACTCCTCCGGCTATACGAGAGACAGGCAAGGGGATGGGATGAGGATTAACATCAAGAGGTGAAACTCTGGGGATTGAGTGTAGAGGAGTGGGACCAGTGTACTCCATGGCTATGGAGAAATCGAATTCAGATGAGTTTTCAGGGAAAGGAGCTCCAGGAGGAAGCATCTTTCTCACCATATCTTTCCAGCTTTCTCCCCCATCTTTCTCCATCATTGAAATTTGCAAAGCTGAATCCCTTTAAACCCCAAATCAGATCACCATGTGGGTTTTGTCTTCAGACACAAAGACAGATAGAAACGAGAAAGAGTTAAAAAGATTAGGAATAACAAATTGGCTTCAACATCAACATATCTATCTATATAATCAAAGTCAAATAGCCGGCAAATAAAATTGAAAATCTAGAAAGGAAAATGCTTTATTTATTAATTAATTATAATGGCATATTTGACAAATTCAAGGTCAAATCAATTGTCTGTGAAAATAATTCAACATCTATACCAAACCCACTTGATAATAATTCAGCAGCCCACAGAGAGAGAAGAAGAAGAAACCTGCACAGGAAAAAGTCTAAAGCAAAAGACCAAAGAGAGAGATATATGCAGAAGAACAAAAAGTCGAAGCTGAATCTGAGAAGACGAACTGAGAAGAATAGCAAGTGACAAATCTGTTTTGATTCCTCTGATTTTTGTTTTGTTTTTTTTCCTGAGGGGAAATCACGAAAAGCCGATAGAATCTGGAGAAGGAAACGGCAGAGAGACGGTGAAATCCATAGAGAGATGAATTGAAAAAAGACAAGGACCCACGAGTGTCTTACATTAGTTCGTGTCGATGGAGACGGCTTTTGTGTACGAGCGCGTGGGTCTACACGCCCCCTCTTTCTTGCGAGTGATTCACACTTTTTCAGACCAATCTAATAATTTGGTTCCGAAGATAACACAACACGCTAATCCCAGGCGCCTGTACGCGCGTGCGTGTCGCGTTTCAGTAAAACACACAACAACCACAACGTCCATTAATGTGCAATGTAATAAGTACTCTCTCTTATTTTATTTACTCTGCACACACCATCACACTTAAAATGTTCTTAATTTGTTGATCTTTCTTTTTTTCCGTCAACGTTTATTTTTGTTAAATGATTGAAGTAATATTTAAATTATTTCTACTTGCGGACTAAATTGTCTGAAAACCGTCAGCATTCAAATTAGGCATGGGAATTCGAGGTCCCAGTCGGATTTTGGTTTTATCCATTCGGGTTTCAGTTTTTCGGATTTATCAAAATCAACCCCATTCGGGTTATATAAAAATTCGGTTCGAGACCGGTTCGGGTTATATCGGGTTCGGGTTGGGGTTAGTAAATCTTCAAAGAACCGGTATAACCCATTGTACTTTCGGGTTCGGGTCCCAATCGGTTCTTCGGTTTAAAAATACATGATTTGTACCTATTTTGTAACTAAAACATAAATGAAATCGGTTCTTCGGATATAAAATACATGATTTGTACATATTTTAATAGCCAAAACATAAGTAAAATCGATTTAAAAATAAGAATAAACATCAAACGTGATCATTCAAAATCAAGCGAAACATAAACATAGTTAGTGATAGAAAGAAAACCAGATAAATGAAATCATAAAACAAAAACTAAGTTCTCATGAAATGAGAAACATTATTCAATGAAAACAAAACCAAAATAAAATAAAAATTAGGCTTCAACCGCCACATTTCAGCATAAACCTTCATGTAATAGATAATTATTTTAGAAGTTCAATAATATCTTAAAATATTTTGGATACATATTAAGAATTAAGATCATATTTGGTAGAAGTTCTTTTTGTAATTATAAATGTTTCGGGTTCTATCGGATATCCATTTAGGTCTGGGTTCGGTTCGGATAATACCCATAACCCAATATACCAAAAAACAGGATCTATTCGGTATTTATGTCGGATTCAGATCGGTTCGGATTCATTTTTATCGGATCGGGTTCGGTTCGGATTTTCGGGTTCGGTTTATTTGCCCAGCCCTAATTCAAATACAAGAACTTTATATGCAATATGCGCATAAATGATGTCAATAATTTTAAAATTCGAATCAAATGAGCAGCATGTGAGGAATGACATTATTGTGTTCTGACGTCGTTGGCCGTATTATATGTTCTCCTCTGTAGAATCTTCTTCATTCACATATCTAAGTTAGTGGATCGTCTGAGCTAGGCCTAGTCTGAGCCATTATGAGGATTGTATAGAAAATGGTTGTAGTTTCTGATCTTTTTTTCTGATAGGGATAAGAATTAATTCGTTTTCGGTGGCAATTAAATGTTGACAGTAAGCAACATTTTGTGCGCTAATTACAATCATAGTCAAATTTGTATTCATTGAAAATGGATGGCCGACCCCTCCTGTTACTTTAACTAACAAAAATGGAAACTTTGTAATACATCATATCATAGTAGTGATAGATGAATTGACTGTTCTATTTAGGTTTGAGAACATTTTCGAAAACAGTAAAAAAACGAATCGAATCAAAAAACCTGGTTCGGTTCGGAAGCTAGTAGATTCTATATCTCGAAACAAAAAAAGGAACCAAACCGACCCGAACCAAAAACCAAATAAATACCCAAAATTCTATAATATAGTTTATATATTTATAAATATTAACTATATTCATCAAATAATTTTAAAAAATATTATTTATATGTCAAAATACTCAAGAAATTGAATTATTAGGATAATTTTCATCCAAAATATTTTAAATTATCTGAATTATCTAAATTTTTATTTAAAAATTTGAAAAATCTGATATTTAATCCAAAACATATTTTCTTTTACATTTTAACTAGAATTAACCGAAAAACCAGAATCGAATGGGATCCAAAATTACCCCAGATATAAGTTGGTTTCCAATTTCGTTATCCGAATTGAACTGAGAACCGAAATAACCGAAAACCAAACTTTCTAACGTCTAGAACCGAAGAACTGAAAAACTAAAAGAACTCGAAGAACCGAACGAAGAATTGAATTCCTAGTTCTATTTGTTAAACGCTTTCACAAGATTCCTTTTTGTTTTAGATAACCTAACCCAAATGTAATCTGATTTTGTTAAATAAGGTTTATGAACTATTTCACTTTTCAACCATTTTGTGAGAGCCCAAGAGGACTCATTTATATTATTTTTTTTGTCTTCCAAAACATTCATTCCAAACTTAAAGGGGTTCATACAAGCTAGCCTATATAGCTAGCCTAATCGGATCCTTTACTTCATAAAAGCTGAAGCATTGCTCGCGTGCTCGGGCCTCCTTGGCAAGAGTATCCGCACGGAAATTTGCTGAGCGAGAGATAAACATAAGAGATAAGTCTTTAAAGAGAGCATTCATAGCTTTAATTTCGTCCAGAACCGGTTCTAGAGCAGGCCAGTGTTTCTTCCGTTGTATTATGTGCACGAACTGTTGACAATCAGATTCAAAGTTTATGCGCAGGCATCCTCGTTTGTTGACTTCTTTCATCGCCCAATATAAGCTCTCGGCCTCTGCGTGTAGTGGTGTCTCTGTTTGTGGTCCTTTGCACCATCCTCTTAACACCTCCACTTCCTGTTCAAACAAGACAAAGCCCATTCCTATTCCATCGCTTGCCTCCACCCATGACGCGTCAACCTGACATCTCCACTGATGCGTTAAGTTAGGTGCTGGGGTAGGATCTTTCCTCTGGTTATTTTCTTCTTCTATCGTGAAGGTCGTCTCAATGATCTGCGCCATCTTCCAAGCTTCCGCCTCCTGCCTTGCCAGTTGCAAAATATCCAAAGCTGTAGTGTCTAAGTTACTAAAGCACTTATTGTTTCGAGCCTTCCATTGATACCACATGATCCATGGAAATATCGAAGAGATGTCTCCGATATGATTAGGCTCTTTACAGTACCTTAGCAAAGTATCAACATTAACATAAAGTGAAGAACACGAGAATAACCCCGGAGATGAAGGGATATTAGATAGAGCCCAACATTAAATTGCCGGTGGACACTCAAAAAGTATATGATTTACTGTTTCTTGTTCCGCTCCACATCTCTGACAAGTACTATCTTTTCCACAATGACGTTCTTTCAGCTTACTTGCTGATGCTACAAATCCTGAGATGAGGACTCATTTATATGAAAACCTGTTTTGGTTTCCGATTGAAAACGAAAAAGGCCCAATTTCAAGTTTCGGTTCGTTTGATTAAGAACCAAACCGAACTGAACCATAGTGAAATCATGTCTGAATATGTTAAGCGAAGGTGGGTCCCAACAACTGAGACATAGAGATGGAGAGAAAATCCAAAGCACAATCTCTCTCTCACTCATCGCAACTTATCATAAACAAAAAAAATTCAAACTTGTGGCTCATATTTTCCAGGAAAATCTCCAGGGGATGAGATTCGAAACCAGTCCCTAATGATCAGGGAAGGGTTGTTGGGCACCCAATCTCCAGTTTCCTTAATGGTCTCAAGGAGAAGATGATAACGTCGTCACCACTTATACAGTCTCTATTGGCTTCTAGAGACGATGTAAATCACAACCCAGAGGTCAACAGCTTTAGAGCAAAAGAGCAAGAGTGTTTATACCTCTTGAAGAGATGCAACAACATAGAAGAGTTCAAGCAAGTCCACGCCAAGTTCATCAAGCTCAGTTTATTCTCCTCTTCTCCCTTCTCAGCGAGCAGCGTTCTCGCAACGTGCGCTCACTCGGGATGGGAGAACAGTATGAACTACGCAGCGTCCATTTTCAGAGGAATCGATGATCCGTGTACCTTTGATTACAATACAATGATCAGAGGGTATGTCAACGAGACAAGTTTCGAGGATGCGTTGTGTGTTTACAGTGAGATGGTAGAGGAAGGGGTTGAGCCGGATAACTTCACGTACCCGTTTGTTCTAAAGGCTTGCACTCGTTTGAAGTCGGTTCGTGAAGGGAAGCAGATTCATGGGCACGTGTTTAAGCTCGGGTTTGAAGCTGATGTGTTTGTTCAGAACAGTTTGATCAATATGTATGGAAGATGTGGAGAGATGACACTTTCTTCAGCGGTTTTCGAGAGAATGGAGTCCAAAACAGCTGCGTCGTGGAGCTCGATGGTGTCAGCTCGTGCAGGAGTTGGAATGTGGAGTGATTGCTTGATGCTGTTCCGTGAAATGTGTAGAGAAACGGGTTTGAAGGCGGAGGAAAGTGGAATGGTTAGTGCTCTCTCGGCTTGTGCTAACACCGGTGCACTTGATCTAGGAATGAGCATTCATGCCTACCTGTTGAGAAACATCAGCCAACTCAACATAGCAGTCAAGACTTCGCTAGTAGATATGTATGCTAAATGCGGGTGCTTAGACAAGGCGTTGCGTATATTTAAGAAGATGGAGAGTAGGAACAGTTTGACTTACAGCGCAATGATCTCAGGACTCGCCTTGCACGGAGAAGGAGAAGCAGCTTTGAGGATGTTCTCAGAGATGATCGAACAAGGTATAGAGTCTGATCATGTAGTGTATGTCAGTGTTCTCAATGCTTGCAGCCACTCTGGTCTTGTCAAAGAAGGCCGTCGAGTGTTTGAGGATATGTTGAAGGAAGGTAAAGTGGAGCCAACTGCTGAGCATTATGGCTGCCTTGTGGATCTTCTAGGAAGAGCTGGTTTGCTGGAGGAAGCCTTGGAGACTATCCAAAACATGGCTGTTGAGCACAACGATGTTGTGTGGAGAAGCTTCTTAAGCTCATGCAGAGTTCATGAGAACGTTGAGCTAGGGAAGGTAGCAGCTCGAGAGCTGGTTAAGCTAAGCTCACACAACCCAGGTGACTATTTGGTGATCTCTAACATGTATGCACAAGCTCAAATGTGGGAAGATGTAGCCAGGGTTCGAACAGAGATGGCTAACAAGGGTTTGAAGCAAACACCGGGTTTTAGTATAGTCGAGGTAAAAGGTAAAACCCACAGGTTTGTTTCACAAGATCGGTTTCACCCACAATGCAAAAAGATCTACAAGATGCTACACCAGATGGAATGGCAGCTAAAATTCGAAGGATATACACCAGATGTGACCCAGGTTTTGCTAAGTGTAGATGAAGAAGAGAAAAGAGAGAGATTAAAAGGACATAGCCTAAAGGTGGCTCTTGCCTTTGCACTACTGTATACACCTCCAGGGTCTATCATTAGAATAGCTAGAAACCTGAGGATGTGTAGTGACTGTCACACTTATACAAAGAAAATCTCCATGATCTACGAAAGAGAGATTGTTGTAAGAGATAGGAACAGGTTTCACCTATTTAAAGGTGGAACTTGCTCTTGTAAAGATTATTGGTAGATTTGGTTCTTTCGATATCCCAAATGTTAAAATTCTTTCTCCACGCTCTTTCAAGCATTAAGATACCAATAAAAAATACAGTTACATGAAACAAACACTATGAACATTCTAAATCAACCTTATTTTATTTTATTTTATTCTGAATGCACAAAAAGGGCTTACACCAAAGAAATTTAGCACCCTAGTATACTCAACCCAACTTGGTGATGCATGCGCCTAATAACACTGCCAAAAAGTGTTGGTTACTCAACATGAATGGAAGAAACACCTGAAGTACCTGCAGAGCCGGCCCTTGGGCCAAGCCAAAGAAACAGTGGCTTCCGGCCATTTAATTATAACAATAATTTCAGCCACAATTTTATAAAAACTTTCCTTAGGCTAGTGGTAAGTTTAGAATGTTACAGATCTTATTGGCCCAACCAGGGTTTGAAGTACCACTAAAGCGGCCAATTTTTTTTAATTTTTTTATAACGCGGGTTATAGATCTTCTTCCGCCTCCTCATCGCGTATAAGGCGGAAGAAGAATTTTGGCGTCAAAAAAGCAGATTCATATGGCAGATCTCCTCAAGTGATAAAAAATAAGATTTTTCCATGAGGTGGCTAAAGGAAAAAGGTTCATGACATGATGTTAGTCATTGAAGATGATCTTGGAAACGTGTTTTTCAAAGAAGATCAGAATGCCTCGTGGATCTTCTTCCTCTAACCCTCATTCGATTATGGAGGCACGAGCGACAAGAGTGCAATATCATTGTTCATATCCCCAACAATAAATACAACTACTTCAGCCATCCCTTATGCAGTTAAGATTAGAACAACTATGTTTACCATTCATCCCGACAAGACTCAAGGTCCAGATGGACTTTCAGCATGTTTCTTCAAATCAAATGGAGATGTTATCGGGTCAGCAATTTGCTCTGAAATACAAAAATTTTCCACGACAAGATTAACAGCGGGCTCACCCAATGTCACTCATATCAGAATTATTGTGAATATCACCAATTTTAAAATGGTCTCAGAGTATCGACTGATTTCACTATGTAGTGTTTATTACAAGAACATAGCCAAATTCTTGTAGCTCTGGTTGAAACCGGCCCTTCATGATATCATTTTGAGACGCAATCAACTTTTGTACCAAATTAGGTGATTTTGGATAATGTGCTCATCATACATGAGCTACTTCACTATCTAAAGTGCTCACAAGCTCAAATAAATTGTTATATAGCCGTAAAAACAGATATGATAAAAAAAATATAAAATATTAAATTTGAGTTTCATTCAACTCGTCACAAAAAGCTCTGGATTATGTGATTTTTTTTATTGAATGGGTCATGCAGTGTATCTCCTCCACTTCTTACTCCCTCCTCGTCAAGGATTCAGAGCATGGTAAGGTAGTAACTTCTATATGGATTTGTCAAGGTGACTCTTTTTTCTTTTATATCTTTATCCTTTGTTGAGAGGTTCTCTCGGACTTATGTAGTAACATAACTTAGTGGACATCTATATGGACTGTGAGTTGGACGAAACGCTCCACGAATAAAATCACAGCAGAGCTTCTATGTCTAAAAATCTGTTTCAAATCAGATTATCCAGTGTTCATTGAATCAATCAACTCAAAGCTTCCTCCAATGGAACTCTACGGGCTCATCCAAAATATAGAGTATCTATCATTCTCCTTTTTTTTTTAATATATTTCCAGTTTTTGTTTATCCCGAGATGCCTCAATATTATGGCAGAATATGTTGCAAAATAAGCACTCTGTATGCACACTTCTTCGCCATCTACCTAGTTTGGAATTATCTAATTTTATTAAAATTGGTGTTTAAAAGAAATGAAGGATGGGTTTACAAGAGTGAGAATGTGAATAAAATAAGAATTAATCATAAAAGGTAGAGATACTAACGGAATTGAATACTTTTAAATTGTGTAAAGGGGAAAACAATTCATCTTTATGAATTATATGAAATATCTAATCTATTAAAATAAAGTTCTATTTTTTTATCTACTGTTAACAAGTCATACTAGGACCATCTAAAAAATTTACATATTTCATTATTTACATTAATAATAAAACAAACATAAATATAAATTTATTTTTAAATATAACAAATTTTGTTGAGAAAGAATCTAATAAAATCTTACCAACCTTCTAAATATTTTTATAAAATAACACTTAATTAATTTCGTAAATACTAATCTAATATATTAAAACAGAAGTCATGACTTCTTTTCATGTGTGATTTTTTTAGTTTGGACCATTACTAAAAAATATCATATTTTACATAAATTCATTATTATATTTTTTAATATCTTTATCTTTTTATTTGAAATACAAATGAATATATTTAAAATGTTCTAACAAAATCTTTTTAAAATCTTCTTAGAATCTTTTAAATTTACTTTCGAAAATTAGTTAGTTTTACTTTAAATTATCATAAAATATAATTAGAAATTAAAATTTAATATAGTTTTGGTTTATAAACGAAAATTTAAATAAAATGAAATTTATTAATTTCAAAATACATTTACTAATAATTTTTAAAAATTTTGTTAGAAATAAATATTTATTTCTATTTTAATTTTTTCATATATTTTTTCTAATAAAATAAAAATCATGATTTTTTGATGAGTGATATTTTTATTTGGACCATCATTTAAATTTTCTATTAAATGTATATCACTAATGCTAATATATATAATATTTTTAACTATTTTAATCATAATATCTTTTATATCTTTTAATTTTTTTAATTTTTTTTAAAATTCTAACAAATCTCTTGAAAAAGATTATAATAAGATCTTAATTGTCATAAATTGAATATAAATAGTTTCAACTAATTTTGTAATTAATAATGAAATTTTACTAAAAGAATAAAATTATATCATATTTTATCAATTTTATAATAATATCTATCATTTTAAAATAAAAACGTTATATTGAACAAAATATGATAAAATTATTTTAAATTGATAAGCTAACATATTTTATTTTTATAAATATAAAATATTTATGCTAAAAATATAATATGTTGGTAGAACGGGTTAATATTAGTAAACTATATAATACATGTATAAAAATTTAAATTATCTCAAACTTTTTAATATTCAGTAATTTATTATATAAATTAATAAACATTAAAAACTTACTAAAAAAATATAGCGATTTGAATTACGGATCATGATTATGATAAATTAAATACAAAATTGTTTTCATATATGTTATTTCACGCATTAAAAAATTTAGTTTAGTAATCAAACGCAAATTCAATAGGACAAATATATAATATGCAACATATATGTGATGATTTTAATTTACAGATGAAAACTATAAAATTATTATATTTGGCATAATTATACAAACATTTAAATATGTGAGTAACATTAAAAATATATAATAATTATGTAAAACAAATATCAATATATATAAATGTGAAAATATATACCCGCACGGTTGTGCGGGTGGAAATCTAGTATAACTTTATAATTCAATGTTAACTAAAATTTATTATAAAATAAAATTCTATTCTATTTTATATATATTTTAATTATATTATGTATTATATTAAAATAGAAGTACTATATGAATTAAATATGGGTCTCATTGACGCGTGGATCCCACAAAAATTTTTAAAACCAGTCTCCAAAATCACTAAATAAGGATTAGTTTTTGGGGAGTTTTTGCAATGTTTGTGAGTCCTACCGATACGTGACGGTCTGCGATTGATTTTTTTTTTTTATAGAAAGAAAAAAGAAAAAAAAAAGAAATTCTTAAGGACCCCATTTGGGATTTCACAGAGCCACTTTTACAAACAAGAAGATAATCACGCGGTCCTAATCGCAGATTATGTAAGAGAAAAAGATAATCAAAGCCTCCTAATCGATTGAAACCCATATCGATTGAAACCCTAATCCCTTTTACCCCAAATCGTTTACCCCCAAATCGTTTAGGACCGTATCCATTGAACCCAATTCGATTTCAAAAAAATAGAAGAAGATATACCGAAATAGATCGACAAGAACCCAAAAATCTCCAATTCCAGTGAAACCGAAACCCTAATTACAAACGAAAAAATTCACAAATCGTTTCAAATCCCACAGCCAATCACTACACAAGAACATAAAGAAGAAGAAACCCAATAAATATCACAAATCCGTTGTAGAAAGACTTCGATTTACCTTGATGGCTCGAGGTGATCGAATCGCATAAACCGTCGTCTTTTTTTTTTCTTTCTCTTCTTCGCAAATGATTTCATTTTTGTTTCTGAATGCACGTTTACCCTTCGACCGGTCCAATACGAAGCTGCCACGTCCCTACGGATTCGATCCGTTAACCCCTTCTCTACGGACTGCTCCTTCTCAGTATCACACTTTTTTATTAATTTTTTATTCACATGCTGCAGTTAAGGATTCGCATAAACCCTGCGTTGTGGATGCTCTAAGAGTTCCCGTAGGAGTTCACCAAAAATAAAAGAAGCAAATCTCCAGATCCACATTAGAAAATATATAACATAAACAACTAGTTCAATACACACAAATACATCAACGCGCGAAATGAAAACCTCAAATAGACACCAAACACAACAAAAAGACAACAATCACGATGACCAATCAAATATTATTCAATTATTGTTGCAACACATCTGTCTTTCACGCCAACTTGCATGTGATATTGCATGTGTCATTAATATCAATGGGAGATGAAAGTATGAAAATTTTCCGGTTATTCGGATCAACCATTTGAAGAACACAAAATTCCTCTAGAGATGCTTCTTTATTGCAATTTGGACGTATTATCTCACCAAATGATTTATTTGTAGACCGTAACATATTATAAGTCCATGCACCTGTCAATGCTCCGACAACAGGTGCAACTATGTATATCCATAAATCCTTATAACATCCCCATATATATGCAGGGGCCAAGCTTCTTGCTGGATTCATTGATGCTCCCGAAATTGGCCTAATCGATTAACAAATAATTTTCTTGCACATTTTGTTATAACATTCATAATAACTTTGTAATATATATTATAATGGTTTTCGATATACGTACCCGCCGAACAAGATGTCGAGTACTACAGTTGCACCAATTGCAAGACCTGCAAATGATCTGTTGGCTCTTTTATCAGTAGCTACAGCCGAAATAACAAACAACAAGTTGAAAGTAGCGATGAATTCCACTACGAACGACGCTGTGTTAGAACTTGACGGGTGTGTTCCCACATAAATAGCGCCTTTGAGGCTACAACCATTGTTGTTCAGATTGAACAAGAGCCGAAGAGATTCTATCGCTAAGGTTGATCCGAGAACTTGAGCGGCAATATACCCTGGAACCTATATAAAAAGATTGATCATAATTCAATATTATACCTACGGTTTATGGATCTAGTTCGTATTACGACATTTTCTGAAGAAGGGAAAAGTATATGCAAAGTAAAATATGAGAAAACGTTTTGATATGATTAAAATATTTCGGAAGACATTTAAAATTCGAGATCATAGGGTGACAAAAAATATTATCATGCATATGCATGATGTTAACGTAAATCATATCTTGTCATTTCATGAACCGCATCATGTCATATAAAATGCTATATTATTCTTTTTGATGGGTACAATATATGAGAGAACGTTTTGATTTGCTTAAAAATTATCGGAAATATATATTTTTTGAATTATTTCATATGAATAAAAGATGTTCTCATGCATTAATGTATGATTCACGTAAATATCTTCTCATTTCGTCCGCAGCATCATGTCATATAATACCCGATATTATTTTAGATGGGTAAAATAGTAACATTTATAAAAATATAAGAACTGAATTTGATAGTATGGTTTTCTTCTTTCGTCACCTGTTTTAATGGAAATTTTCTAGAAGAAGCAAGCGCAATGGTAATAGCAGGGTTGAAATGTGCACCGGAGATATGACCTATTGAGTAGGTCATCACCATTACGGTTAAACCCCATGTCAAAGCTATGCCAGGAAGTGTCACCGGTTTACCGTACGTATCATTTACCACGATTGCCGAGCAGCCAGCAAATACCAGAGAGAATGTCCCCACGAACTCGCCAAACAACTAGAGTATACAAGAATACGTTTTAGTTATGTGTATATATATATAACAATTAAACTCAATCTTAAGTTTACAAAAAAAAAACTCAATTTCATCATCATCACATATGATAACTAAACCGAGTTTGAGTTCCATGGTATTGATTGATCTGCTCGTTTTCAATATCTAAAACACCATAGCTAAGAAATAGAATAGTTAACTAAAGTATTAAACTCTTTTAAACTACGTTTTAGAAATAATAAGTCTACCGAACTGATCCTGTATAGATGTTAATTGGGTTTTGATTATTATACTTCAAATTTTGAATGTTGTAAAAAGCCAAATATTTGAACGAAAGTCAAAACGAAACGTGCATATCAATGTTCGATAAAATAAAGAAAGCGTATCATTACCTTTTGAACGAAGGATATGAATATAGGAGGGCGGGGAGAATCTTGTGAGCGGGATCCACCACCGGATCTACCATCTTCGATGTCTAAGTTGGCGATTTGTGTCTGACCAGTAATATTTGCCATTGATGAGAGACTTTTCTCCAAAAATGTTTATGGGTTTGTGGATTACTCTAGTTTGTGTTCGTTTATAAGCAAATGATTAACGCATGTTGACGAATTATTCCTAGAATAAAGACTGATTTTGATAATTTTTTTACACCCAAATATATGAAAATAGCAAAAAAAAAATCATAGCAAAGGCGGACCTAAGGGAGGGGGAGAGTGTGGAAATTGCCAGGTAAGCAAATATCAAATAGTTTTAGTTTATATGGTTTTATAAAAAAAAATCAGCATGCAGGTTAAATCTCCTTATATTATATTTTGCCCTTATTATTCAAGCTGTGCCACGTCACACTGATGTGGGATTTTAAATAGTTTTGTTTTGTGATGGTTTTATACTAAAAGATCAGCAGGTTAAATCTCCCTTAATATTTTTGTTATAATATAGTATGCCACAATAATAATTTTTAGATCTGCCTTTGCATTCATAGTTATTTATTTTTGCCACAAAAATAAGGCATGTGATTTGTGGTTATTTGCTTAAGAAATATGTAAAGTATATAAAACTCTGTTAGTAAGAAAATATCGATTGTTGGACTCAATTTCGGTCCGACTTTTATTGGGTCTGGATAAGTTGGGCCATGCAACTTGCGAAAAAGCCCAACCCATGCTAGCAAGTTCGAATCGATTTGAATAACCGGAGATCGCGGAAATATTGAGGGAAATCCGAGATCGATCAATTATAAAAATTGATCGTCAGGAACAAAGGAAGGGACATAAAAAAAAATCCTAGAGAGAACTTAACACACATCGATCTTATTTCACTTCACTTTAAATCTTTGCTTTTACTGATCTCATTTATAGTATTGGATCTTGTTTTTCTTATTGTATTAAGTTTTATCCATCAATAAAATCCATCTTTGTCTACCGAAATCTGATTACATCGTTGTGTTCTAAAGATATTGTTGTTCACACATTTTCTCTTCCGTATATTAAACTTTTGATCACTACTAAATACTCAGTGTAGATTTTAGGATTTACATCGATTAATTCAATTTTTTCGTAAACGTAAACTCCTAAAAACACAGATCGCCAACATATAAGAAGTATATTGAGCTTTGAAGAATAAATGACTAGGTCGACATTGACAGATCTGAACGGTTTGTAAAATGTGGTTTCCTAAAAAAAAAAGTGATTCCCTCAAGAATTGGAGATGTTGAAACTTCTCGCAAAATAATATAGGTGGCAAGTGAAATGCAGTTGTGTTGGATAAATTTATTTGAAATGCGTTTCTGTATATGATCTCACCAAAGATTTAATATGTTGTAATGAAACTTTAAATTAGTTTCACATACACAATTTTCAATAACATAAAAACCAATTTTGTAAAATTTACTTATTTTGTTATATTTCTTAACATACACGAATATCCCCTATATATTAATAGAAAACATTTAAAAAGTTATAACCTGTAGCTTGTATTTATTAAAAAAGTGTCATGCTGAGTTGTCACGTAATTAGAATTTGGTGATTTTTTCGTGCTCGTGCACGGACATAAATATTTATAAAGTAAATATACTATAATAATTGATTGATATTTACTTTTACTTTTAAATTAATTTATAATTCTATTAATAATATTGTATTACTTTAATTATACATATGATTTTAGATATTTTATATCTAATTGGTTTTGTAGTTTTATATAGTCAATTTAATTATCATTTGGACATATTGGATTCCATTTATTTCTTTGAATTCAACTATAATATTTTTTATTTTAAATATATTAATTTTTAGATTAATTTTCTTATTTGTATTTAGGTTGGTTGTTGTTTTAGATATGTAAGTATATTTTAGTAAGATTATGTAGAACTTAAGAAATCTTGTGCATAGAGTGAAATAAAAAAAATAAACTAAAATGTGTGATTCCAAATTACATAAATTAATATAATGATAATATTTGAAAGTCTCATGCATATATAAAATTTTACAAAAGAAATTGTAACAAAGAGTTAATATTTTATTTTTCATTTGTTAATATGTTTTAAGTCATCCTATAATTTATATATTCTTATTGTAGTTGAGTCTATGCTTTTAGATATAAAATGTGTTAGTCGAGTCACTCATGTTGTAGTTATTTGATCAAAAGATGTTTATTGTTAAAATTTATTTTGAGTTTTTTAATATCTCTTAAAATATGCAGTAAAAATGTGATTGTTTTGAGAAATTATATTATATAAGTAAAATCTAATTTATATTTTTGCTGTAATTGCAAGATATTATAGTCAACAAAATATAGGAAAAAAACATTTCAATAATACTAATTATAAATTATTATTTTTGTCCATTAAACATATATCATTTTATGTTACATAATTATTTTATGCAATCATCTAAGAAAATAGATAGATATATAAAAATAAATTCTATTACTTTGAAAATATATATATTTGTATTGTGTAAAATTATGTTTTTAAAGATAAATATTTTTTTATAATATCAAGATCATTTGTGTGATCTCTCTTTGTGAAATCACGTTATATACAAATATTTGTTTTCATCTAAGAATATATAGATATAAGAAAAGTGTTTTATTACTTCAAAATTAAAAAAAATCTTTTATATGAAATATTAGTATTTTTCAAATTTTCCTTTTTATTATGAAATCATATTATATATACATATATATATTCGTTTTTAATTTTTTTTTTAACTTTATAAATATTTCCTTTCTGTTTTATATTGTTATTTAGAAAATTTTAAAAAGAAAATAATAGTATTTAAAATGTAATTATTTTTAATTCATTAAAGGTATCATAGTAATCAACCACCGTGAGAGTTAACGTGAGCATGACACCTAAGAAAGTGACTTCTCATATATTATTATAGAGATGCTAATTTAGTTTACATGGCGGCTTGATAATCAATTGAAAATTTTGTTAGTGCAAAATTAAATTGTTAGGAAATGTTATATTATATAGTATGTCCATTATGGACCATTCATTTATCAAATTGAATTCTTTCTTTAAATAAAACCTACGGAATTGCCTAATGTGATTAAGATATATATGTTAATTAATGATTTTAAATAATAAATATTTGCTAACAATCTGTATACTTTTTATCATTTTTTTTTAATTAATGATTATTAAAATAAATTACATAATTAAATTAATCATATAATAAAATTTTAGATTTTTTTGTATATGTTGTATTTTGAATTTTTCAAAACAAATATAAAAAACAGTTAAAAGTTTCACATAAACTTTTGTGATTAATGTTTAATTTTTTTCCTATAATAAGATACAATGATTAGAAAATCATATGAATAAGTAATTTTATTTCAATAGGTATTTATGTTAACATATATATATATATATCGTTTAAATTAAACAATATATATCATATGAAATACATACTGATATTTTGATATCTACGTTGAACATATATTGAAAAGTTAATATTTTAATTTTGAAATCTTCATTGTTTTTTAATGATTATAAATTATTGAAACCACTAAACATTCCACATTAAAAAAATTGATGGCGTAAAATTTTGTTACAAAAATATGTAAATAATCATAAAATTATATGAGTAGACACCTCATTTAATATATATCTATATTAAAAGTATACTATATATCTATGTTAATATCATTTAAATTTAATTATATATCATATACGATAGATAAGATTGATTATTTTGATTCATTTATCCTAAAATGATTGCGAATAAACAAGAGCGATCGTTTGATTTATATGCGCATGCTAATTTATTTACTATTTGTAACTGATTTCTTAGTTTTTAATATATAATTATTATTTTATTATTTCATAATATGCATAAAAACATAAAAGAAGTAATAAATATAAAATATTTATTATGTTCAAGGTGCAAATCTTAACCTTAGTATATATCTCTTTAATAGTTTCAAATCTTAATTATTTTCTAAATCTGAGGACAAAAAAAATAACGAAATGAGAATAAATTCAAAAATCAATATTTATATCGAGCAATAACCAAAATGAAAAAAAACACAAAAATAAAAAAAATATTGAAGATATTTAGGATTGACACGTGAATGCAAACTTTTCATAGGCATAATTAACTTTTAAATTACTAAGTCATGATATAAAATCGAGCTTTCATATTTTCATTGTAACCAAATAGTAGGCCTGAGATTCTTCGGTCTAAACGTTAGGTTCTTATGCGATAAATGATTTTTTGACCTAAAATATTTTTAAAACGAAATCAGCTCATGAGTAAACAAATTATATAATTAACAAAAAAGTTTTTAAGAAATGATTTAAGGGCCAAAAAATTTATTCGATCAAGAATATACATTTTATTTTTCCATACGATATTTCTTAGATAATTTTCATATAAGTTCGCCCTGCGCAAGGCGCAAGTCTTATCCTAGTGTATGAATATAATGAGTACGATTTACGGTTTTACTAATAATCTCAAAATTTATTCCATTTATTTTTTAATTCTACAAACAACTATTTATTTTATTATTTTTTTGAACGCTGAATATATTATGCTATTACAAACTCTGAAAAGTATTAAATATGATTCTACAGCCGACAATTTTACATGCCTTATGAAGATTCACGCCTGATTGCATCACATGAGCCGCCCTATCAGATCCATGCTTGACGGTATTTCTTGCACCCTCCGGGAATTGAAACTCAGACCTCATGGTGTAGAAGCATTGATAAACTTTTGGTCAAACCACTGGACCAAGGGGCTTCCACAACTATTTATTTTATTCAGTACCGCAAATTTTGTGTCCAGCCCACCACACCCCGTTAAATGAATGCCTACTTCACATAATTTGTTGCATTGATTTTGGGATCGTTGGGTTTCCTAGCTGTGAGTAAATAACAATGGAAAATATGCATAATTTTTTTAGCCTTTTGTTCTCAGAAACTTTAATTTTTATGTTAATTATTGTAAGTATTTGGTCATTATGTGAAAGAGCTATTTAAAAATATTTTATAGTAAAAAATCTTATTCAAACTATATTTCTTGATTGAGGGTTTGAGTAAGGGTTCATTAATGCTTCTACACTAGGAGGTCTGAGTTTCGATTCCAATCAAAAGCGAATTATGTAGATTTATGGAGAAAAGCATACAGGAGATCTACGGCATGGTGCAAATAGTGCATGGATCTCATAAGACGGTTCAGGATGATGCAGCCATGCGTGAATCCTCATAAGACATGTAGAATTACCGGCTATAGAATCGTCTTGTAATATTTCTCATAGTTTGTAATAGCATAATTAATCATCGATAGAAAAAACTACATTTCTTGATTGGATGTCACATTAGTTAAAAATCATTTTCACAATGATTGCATTAAAGTTCAGTAAAAAACAAATTATTGCATTACATATTGAATTTTACTTGAACAGAACAAAAGAAGAATTGGTATGATCTTGTTAACGGGAGGAAAAAAGCATGATGAAGATGTGATTTCCTGAGATGTTCTGATGTAGTTCGTGAAATATTACATAGTGTGTCAAGATGTATGTCAAGATGTTGGGTTATGAAGTTGCATACAAAGAGTTAGTCAATTGTGATTACGTATATAAGTGGAGCTCAGAAAAGGAAAGAGAATATTTTGTTCAAGACAAAGGACGTTCTTCATTATGCTAAGTGGTTTTAATTAAGAAGAAGTGCTACTTGCAAAAGAATAGGAGATTTCCATACATAGAAATGAAGGTTCATTGAAGTGCATTTAATAAACTTGGAGATAAAGTTTAAGGTTTATTATATAAGGCTAGACGTGTCTTACGAAAAGACAAGCACCCAGAGATTAAAGTGAGAGAGCGTTTTCATTGGTTTCATTGTGTTCTTGTTGAGTATTGACGTTGGTTTTGACTTAGTGTCTGGCAGAGTGTTACGTTGTACTTGGTGTTGCGATGTTGGTGATGACATTGCGTGTAGCTGAGTTATTCGTTGTGGTGTGGTAACCAAGCTGTGTGTTAGTGTTGACGTGCTCGTTGGTATCTTTGGTGTGCGTTAGATGTTGACGTACTCCGTGATGTACTTGGTGAAGTACTCGGTGACATACCTTTAGAGACTTGGAAGTTGAAGTCTACACTTAGGGGGAGTTTAGCTCATGGTTAGGTTATCCTGATAAAATCTGAATTCTAGGGGAGTTTAGTTCAAGGTTAATTTACCTTGAAGATTTCATGCTATAGAAGAGAGTGGTGATTCAAGAGTGTTGTGCTTGTATTACGCGTTTGCGGATTGGTTGTAATTTTCTTTCTCATTCTAGTGGATTCGAATTCTGGATGAGGTCTCGGGGATTAGAAAATGAATCTCGTTAACAAACTCTTTGTGTCATTTACTTTCTGCTCTATTTATTTCTAATTCATCCGCACTTACAAGTGGTATCAGAGCGGAGCTCGATAGAGTTTACAACTGTTGGGGTCAAAATTGGTTACGACGGAATCAACATCAGAAATTTCCCAAGAAATGTCCTCTTTGAAAAAGAGAGATAATTTTTTTTTTAAAAGAAGAAGAGCGGAAAAACCTAAACCGAGTTTCGTATCAATTCTGAAAAGGATTCATACGATAAGTCTTCGAAAAAGGTTACTCTAGGCCTCAGACAAAAAAATCCCAAACAACGAAACAATTGTAAGGCTCTATCATCCAACTCGCCGACCGAACGCACCGTCCACCTCGCCCGTTCGGCGAGTTGGACCTAACACACCATCCAACTCGCCCGTTCAGCGAGTTGTATCAACTAATCTATCTTCGTCCCTTCCTCGTAGCTCCTTCCTTTGAGATTGCATCAAACTTGTTCTTGTTTCATCTCGATCATAGTCACCATTAGAACTTTACGATTTAAAAACCGCAAAAACTTGTTATCTCGTATAAAATTTGAATTGATCGTATAAAACGGCAACGGTTTTTATTCTATTTATTTCTGACTCATCCACACTTACAATGTCTCTAAACCTCTATCGTATTTTTTGCTCCCCATTTTTTGGATAAAAAGCAGCATGTTCCCCACCTGTTTGTTAATAATTACTGATGATGATTTGAAGATAACGAGTTGAAACTTTGCCATGTCTTCTATAGTTTCTCTCTCACCAAAGAGAGTGATCATTGCGACTTGAATTACATACTTTTGGAGAAAGATTCTAATCGTGTTCAGTTGTGCCAACAAAGAGTTCAAGGAAGCTCTCCTAATTGGTTGTTAACTTCGATGCGAGGAGAATTTTTGTGAGCCTTGACCAAACTTCCGCAGGTAGTTGCTTTCAAACTTCAAATAATTTCGAGCTCCTAATTAACAAACATTTACATAAAGCTTAGTCGGTGTAGGTTCTCACGTTACTTGTCTTAATCCGTTCTCATATTTATATAATCTAGTATAGAATGGACTGAAAGCCATGAAACGAAAGAGTACTTAGGTGTGAAGAATGGAAAGCATATTTCATTCAAAAAAAAGAAAGAAAAGAAATGGAAAGCATATGCCTTTACACCATCTTTGACATTAACGTGTAACTAGAAAATCTATATGACCCCTATATATAATGTAGAAGTCTCTTCTTTCTAATTAATTATATCATCAAATGTTTCACCAAAATTGATACTCAAATCAGTTATAATTTTTAAAATTATAAAACAAAATTTCAACACAATTTCTAACAAATCATAAAGTAATAAAGTTAGTTGTATTATATAAACTTGGTAATAAATATCAACAACATTTACATGTATGTCAGATAATTTTAATATTTATTTTAATATATATAGTTAATTTAAAATAAATATGAATTTTTATTTCTCATTTTTGTAATTTAGATATTTTGGATAAAAATAAAAAATACATAAAATAATCTGTTCTTATTTCTATCTTAAACAAAAAAAAATCCAGCACAATATATTAAAAATATTTTAATTAGTAAATTTAATTATATTTGTATATTTTTATTAAATTTAGAATTTTATATTTATAAATATTAATTTGATGACCACATTTTATTTAATCCATACTTATAGTAATAATATTTTATATATGTATAAATAAATTATTTTAGTAAATTACTAATATATAAATCATATATAATACATTCAATCAAAAACATTAATATTATAAAAATTAATAAATATCATATAAATTGAATATTTCAATTAGGAATTCAGGTAACATGATTTTCAAGGTGTTCAAATATAATAATATATAGAAGATTCAAACAAATATGTATATATAAAATTCTAATGGTTAGTATTAGATTTTCATACTGCTTTCCTAATTAAAGTAATTTGTTTTTTTTTAATAAATAAGCTATTCTTCTTAGAAAGAGAAATATATAAACATTTAGAAAGAGAAATAATTAATTTTTCGTCTTAAACCCAATAACCCACGATAGTAAGGAATGTTACTCTATTTACTTTTAAAATCAAAATAGAACCAATAACGAAAATAAAATAGAACAGTTACATTTTCATGAAAAAAAATAATAGCTGTAAGGGTTTGACTAGTTTTGTTGCTACTATCCACCAACGCTGCGTTTGTGGATGTTAACGGTTTTAGCGTTATACAACAGTCACAATAAACGATATAAATCAATTTACACCACTCTAAACTTCTCAAAATCTAAAGAGTGTTTCAGCTAACGTTTGTTGTTGTGGACACGTTTACGGAAAATTAAATAAAAATACTTTTAAAAATTATATAAACATAAAAATAAAAATTAGTAGTTAAACTTTTTTAAAAGGGATTTGCCAAATATAACCTATATTGATTTGAAATGAAAAGTAGACTCCATATTCAATTAACGCAAAACAAAAGTAAGATATAGCAAAATTATTATTTACCCTTATGACTAAACAAAAAAAATTATGAATTCATTTTACGATTGTATCTTTCGGAAGTTTACATGTAGCAGAGAGAAGTCTACAAAGTGTAGACCTCCTAAGAAATCAACTACTGAAGTCTACTTCGTAATTTGATCTAAAATTTTATTTTAAAAGTGTTTAGAAATAGTGTGTGTAAATATTTTTATTAATCATCAACATAAGAACCAATATAAGATATATAACTTAAAATTTAATATAATTGAAATTTAAAAAATATATTTAGTGATTTGGTAACCATGTGTTGGACGATCTTTATTGATTAGCAACAAAAAGTTTTAACATGTAAGGTATTTTAGGGTTAGATTTTTAGGTTTACCAAAAGACATCAAACGTGTATGAAGTGGTGCTGTAATTTAACAATATGCGACTTCATCACCTGGAGAAATTGAGCAACATATGCAGAGAAACTAGAGCATTCAAGTTTAGCGAAATCTGAAACGTAGCTCATGGATATAGTGCCATGCTCACCCCATGATAGAGCTGAAAGTGTCATCCCCTGAAATAAATCAGACATTAAATGATTTGACTCCTCCACACCGGCAGACAGTAAGTTGCGCTTGACTCCAATTTCCAAAGAAACAAGCATTGATTCCAAGCAAAACCTGCGGACTTCACATTTACCATG
Source organism: Brassica napus (assembly GCF_020379485.1). NCBI lineage: Eukaryota > Viridiplantae > Streptophyta > Magnoliopsida > Brassicales > Brassicaceae > Brassica > Brassica napus. The sequence goes on from NC_063438.1 coordinate 18,660,871, forward strand.
ATGGAACCATGGAGACTTTCCGGAACCAAAGCTGAGCCGTTGGTCGTTGTGGTAGGCGGAATGTGCAGATACGTGTGGTGTTCGCAGTGAACAGAGATTGGTCAGTGGATCATCAAAAGGGAGGTTCATCGCTGGAATAGTTCAGTAGTCGTGTTCAGAGCCTCTGACGCACATAGATCTGACAAACCGTGGCCAAAAAGACTAGTACACGAGCCATATTCACACAAGAACCAGACATAGTCAATCTTTCCGGAGGGAGAATGGTCATCGTCGAAGGAGACAAGGAAGGTCGAGAGGGAGAATGGTCATCGTCGAAGGAGACAAGAAAGGTCGCACGCATCGCAACATCTGCAGATCTGAAATCTGAGAAGAACCATAAAGAAGAAGTGCTTCAGATCTGGAACTAGTGGACTCATAAGAGATGGGCAAGGAATAGACAAGATCCAGAGTATAAAGAGATTCCACTGACACCATCTCTCATAACTAGCGACAGCAAAAGAGCTTAAGAAAGCCAGACAAACAAGAAACTCCTGGACAAAACAAGTGAAACGAAGAGAAAGGGAGACAATAAGATGAAAAGCGGAGAAGAGATGGCGATGCCGGCGAGTTAAGAATATGCTGGTGTCGAAATCCATGGGCAAATGAGTTTCTTTGATAACTGTGTATGGGAAAGTCTATTCTTTTTATTTTTTGGCAAACGACTTATTTCCATACCAGAAGTATCATATAGTAACAGTTTCACACAATCTTTCATGCTGATCCTAATTGTACACATTTTAAGTATATGAACCCATTTACCTCAATTTTCAAAGATCGAAACACGAAACCACACAGATGAAGGTTTAGCTTGGTTTTGAATCTAAATCGATATCAAACCAGTTAAACCAATCAAACTAGTTGGTATTAAACTGAAATTAAAACCTCACTGATGCAGCGGAATCCTTAGTTTTTCCGTCAACATAGACATTCAAATCATTGGACTATAGGGATTTGGTTTTATGTTTTATTTTCGGTTTAGGATAATGATGCTTTATTTCCTTAATGTTTTAGTCTTTAGATTCCTATCTTCTTAAGGATTATCGTGGGAAGTAGCTATATAAGCTAATCTCTCGACTCTTTGTTATGTACGTTTTGATTTAATAAAAGAAGCTTTGCTTTAAACCTTCTTTGATTTGATTCAATTTATCAAGCAAGAAGTTGGTCTCAAGAAGCTATCGAAAGAAACACTTGATCGATCCAAGAATAAGTATCGAAGAATCCTAAAGTTCTTTGATCGACCGTTCACCCATTCGTACGCTGAGGTTTGAAATGGTTTGAAAGACACGTTCTCACCAATACGTTGAGGATGGTTTGAAATGGTTTGAAAGACAAGTTCACAATGGTTTGAAAGACACGTTCTCACCAATACGTTGAGGATGACGCTCCGGCTACTCAACAATCTATTGCAGACCTTCAAGAAAAAGTCACAAACCTTGTTGCTGCTGTTGCCGCTTTAATAACGCAGCAGGCCACCCCAGATAATCACCATTAACGCAACGACCAGTTATCTGTCCACAACGATTCCGAAGATGCCGCAAACCCGTTTGCCCCACTCCGCAACAACAACACCACAATCATCCCAATCATAATAACTCGGAATCAGAAGAAGACGACAACGACTCCTCCTGGAATTCATGTTTAAAACTTGAGATTCCAAAATTCAACGGCTCAACCGTCGCTGAAGAATTTTTAGACTGGTTCGTAACAGTTGACGAGATCCTTGAATTCAAACAAATTCCTTTCGAACGATACACTCCATTAATAACAATTCGGTTCTGTGATCGAGCGGCAGCCTGGTGGTATCAATGTAAAACCACATGTTCTCGACTCGGAAAGACAAAGATCTCATCATGGGACAAACTGAAGCGCGAGATGCAAAAGAATTTTCTGCCTTATAATTATGAGCAACTCATGTTTCAAAAATTTCAGAACCTGCGTCAAGGATCATGTACGGTTTGCGAATATGCAACCGAGTTCTTCAAGATTATCAACCGTGTGGAGATACAGGACACAAAACAACAATTAGCATGCGATTTGTTGGAGGATTACGTCAACAAATTCAATTCATGCTAAATATTTTTTGCCCACAATCTATTTTGGAAGCGCATCAACAAGCACTCACCGTAGAAGCCCAATCTCGCAACAATTCTGTACCCTGGACCACTAATCGACAAACACACCAGAATCAAGCTGCTTCAGCGTCCCCTTCTACCGAATCTGCTTCTCCGAAACCCGAGACTGCTTTTGTTTCTAGCGATCCATCTCGACAACAGCGCACATGAGGGTTACGTTGTTTTTCTTGTGGCGAGGCTGGACCTGATGTTAGGAGTTTTCAAGGCTCCTAAGACAAATGCTGTAGTATAAATGATTGTCGAACCAGTTCTGAGAGATATCAAAGCACCGAGAATGCAAGTAATCACTTAATCTAAGTGCAATCAATGATTTAGATGGGTTTTTAAACTATGACTAATTAAAAGAAATAACTAAATGATACTTTCTTAACTATTGGAAAAGAGAACTCATGGATATAGGGATTAGACCTCGGGTGATCAAGTTTCGAACTAAAGATGGCAAACGATCAATCAATCTATTAACCTTAAGCTTGGACACAATCCTAAACAAACTCTATGTCTAGATGAATGTTCATTTACTTAACACAATTCAAACATCAAATGTCTTTGGTTGAATAATATGAAAGCAATCATAACTAGCAAGTCCAATGGCTATCTTAGCACCTCTAACAACAAATGTCTTTGGCAAAGTATGCTAAAAGCTAAGAAGAGTTGTCTCGGGCATTTCCTCGAACACCTTTCGGGGGGAAATGCCTAAGGCTCAACTACTGAGTGGCCAACTCAGAAGATGCATTATGCTCACTCAACTAGCAAGGAAATATGAATGATCTACACTAAAACATCCTAGTTCTAACCTAATCACCCTCAATCTCCCTAACCAATGAATTCAAAAGGTGATTACTCACTAATCTCCATGATTCCTCTTAAACCCATGTTGGATTTCAGATTAATCATGTAGAGAAACTCAGGAAAAATAGATAAGAACACAGAATTCTCAATAATAAACTGATCAATTGATTCAAAGAGATGACTTTCCAAAGGTTTTTGGTGGTTTTTCTAAGAACAAAGATAATCCCCTCTTGGTGGCTTACAGAGTATTAAAACATAGGTTTTCAGAATAAAAAACGTGCATAATAAAATGACAAAAAGGGCCTTGAGAAAACATGAATTCGAGCAGATAGGCGACGCGCAGCGACCTCGGCAAGTCGCTCCAGCACGTCGCTCTGGGCTTCGGGAGCGACCTCAGGGTGTCGCTGCGAGAGGTCGCTCCGGCTTCAGTTTTGAGCTCTGTTTCGTCAAAAGAGCGAGCGACTTCAGGACGTCGCTCCAACGTGGTCGCTCCGAGAGGTAAGGCACAGCGACTTCAGGACGTCGCTCCGGTTAGGTCGCTCCGAGAGGTAAGGCACAGCGACTTCATCGTGTCGCTGCGGTTAGGTCGCTCCGGTGTGTTGCTCGTCCGCTGATCACTTTAAACACTTCTTTTGAGCTCCAAATGCACCCAAACGTCTCCAAGAACTCCATGTGATACTCCAATACCTGATAAGGACTCATGTATGCAAAATGCAACCTAAACATGACTAAATCCTAATCTATATGATCAAAATGCATATGGATGGATGGATAAAACAATGGAAATATGCATGATATCAACTCCCCCAAACTTGTTCTTTGCTTGTCCACAAGTGAACTTTCTAGAGCTCATAGGGAGAGAGATTTGAAGGTGGGAGCTCATAGCCAAAAGAAACACCACTAGCAAATATAATTAGCACACTCTCTTATTACACTCTAGCTTCTCTAGGCCTATCTCAACTCCTTTTGTCCCTACACTCATCATCAAGCATCCACACATTCAAATCAACCAACTCTCACATTCATTAAGCACAAAACATCAGGTGAATTCTTGCAAATGGTCCGTTGGTCCAAGTCATTTGGTTGGGTAAGGGAAGGCTTTTATTCAAGTGATTCAAGAGGTTCAAAACATATGATCTTTAAGGTGGTTTACTCTCAAAACAAGTAGCCTTGACATTGCACATAATATATCTAAGAAAGGGACCAACTCATGCATACAATGCTCAATCTCCATTGTTCTACCCTTTTCCCAAACATACAATTACACAATCATTCCCAAATGTCAAACCCAACTCACATCTCTCACCAAAAGATCCTAAGAACTTTAACTCTTTCTTTTTGAAATCTACAAGGGATTTTTCTACAACCTCAAAACATTTCTTAGCTCCTAACAACTTTGCTAGCCCCCTTTTCTTTCTTTTCTCTTTTTTTTTTTCGATTTCCTTTTTTTTTTTTTATTTTTTTTTTTTTTAGGTTGGGGGCCAAGACTTTTCAAAACTAGAGCTAGAGGTTCTCTACTTATCCCAGAAAATCAATTCACTTAAGCACAAAGAGTCTATCCTTTTTATTTTTTCATTTCTCCCAAATCATGATCACAACACTCACCCTCCCACCTATAGCTAGACAAAAGAGTGTCCAATCTAGCAAAAATGAAGATCAAGCATTGTCGTTCCCGATACTCTCAACATTATGCGCATGTAAGACTTTCCGAAGAAGGCCTCACTCATCAAACAATGAAAGCTTAAAAGGAAGGAAAGGTTTTGGGAGTGGTCTACCACTAGAGTTTGTCAAAAAGATTGGCATAAAAGATGTGACAACTCCAGTGTGTATAGCCATGACTCAGTACACAAGGGACCCTAAGCAAGAAGCATTAAGTTCATTCATTTCTAATAAGGTTGTAGTTGGCTTCAAAGACTGAGTTTCAGCAATCAACAAGTTTCAAGAAGAGTTTTCAAGGCTCGAAACATACAAGTCTTTTCGAGAGGTGCATGGCTACTCAATGGTGCAACGTAGTGTTCTTTACAAGGCATTTAAAATCATTGCTCCCAATGCAAGTGAATGCAACCTATATGCTCTAGACTCTCCTAATGGTGCAAATGATGCAAACTAAATGAAAAATCTTTTTTTTTTTTTATGCAAATAGGTGTGCAATGCATGACTCAAATGAAACACAATCAAAGCAAACATGATCAAATGCTTGGTACCTCCCCCAAACTTGAGTTACACAGTCTCTGTGTTGTCAAAGAAAGAAGGAGATACCGAGAAGAAAACTAATATGCAAAAAATGAAATGGTATATACAAGGGAGAGAAAGAAGTACCTCCTATGGATAATAGGTGGGGGCAGATGCCCCAGCATCGTCGTCGTCAGGAGGGAAGGTGGTGTAGTAACCACCGGATGCTGAACCGGAGCCTCCATACCATGGCTGGCTCTCAACCTCGTCAATCTCGTGCTCACTGTCAGAAGAAGCGAGGGATGGGGATTTGTTGCCGGAAGTGGAAGGTTGAGTGGGTGGGTTCCTCCACTTACGCTGAAGCTGCGCAGCAGTGAGGGGGAAGCCAAGAGCATCAGGCGGGGGTGGGGGCTGGGGGTTTGAGGTGTTCGCGAAAGCGAAATCGGCTGAGCTACATCCAGCTATTCCTCCCCTAGTTAAGACATCAGCTACTTTCTTCATGAACTTGGCTGAAGTCTTTGCCTGCTTCTTCACAGTCTTGCTGAGCGCCTTGCACTTATCCTTCAGCTTTTCTATCGTTCTGTCCTGAGCTTTGTTCCACCTCTGGAGACGACCAATGTGGTCATGAGCATCACGGAGAGCTCCAGGGGGAAGGACTCCGTCATGGGGCTTGAAGTAGTAGCGCGGAGGTCCATAGATATGCTCAGACGTGTCTGCAACAGGCGGGTCAGGTTGCGTAGGGACACTCCTTCTCCTTGATGAAGCTGCTTGAATTGGATCGAGAGGCCCGTGTTCTCCGAGAAAGTACTCCTGGGGAATGTTGAAGCTGACAGCTCCTGGTATCTCTAAACTCGTCAGGTTCCGGTTTGGAAGAACCACCTCGACTGGCTTGCCCTGCAAGTAGTAGTGGTAGACGTAGTCCTTCCCATACATCCCACTGAAATAGGTGGCAATCCTCAAGTAGGTGCCATCAATGAACCTAGGCCCCGCTGCGTCCTTTCCCAAGGGAACATTCAGAAATTGGAGCAGTGGTGTGATCATTCCGCCTATCCCCATCTTTGGGCGCGAATCAGTGGTGTACCACGCCCAGTCTCTGTAGTGTTCGAGACGGCCCACAAAGAAACTGACCATCCCAAAGGTAGCATAGATATCAGTGCTGGGAAGGGGTAACACTCCAGGTTGAGCGTAAGGACGGATAGCCGGACAGAGCAGTCGCATGTCTTCCTCAGTAACATTACCAGCTTGCTTCCGTGGGTAGAAAGCATGGACTAGCAATCTGTGGAGGTAGCGTACAGACGGGTGTCGGATGTGTGAGTTCTTGTCAGCCCCGGTAGAGTGCCTGTTTCCAGTGATCAACTTCCAAAGCTCTGTGGGGAGGTTCTCACACTTGGGAAGTGAGTGGTCTTCTAGGTCTTGGAACCCCATGACCCTCCCAATGTCCTTGAAGTTCATGTTGTATTCCCTTCCATTGACCTTGAACGTGATTTTTCCCCATCCTTGCCTCACATGCGCCGTGTCGTGGTAAGTGACCACAAGAGAGGATAGGAACTGACAAGTGACATCCTTGTAGAAAGGATAAGCCATGGTGAGGAGTTTTGGCATCTTCAAATGTCCCAGCATCGCCTCAATATCGGATTCTAGGCCCAACTCCTTCAGCAAATCGAGGTCGGCGAACCTGGTTGGAGCCCAAGTGACCCCATTCTTCAAGTGATCATACAGCTCCTCCACAGATGGAGTTTTTGCCCTGTCTCGATCAACAGCAACCCCTTTTCCTTTGGACATCTTGGCTTTCTTCGTAGGTGCCTGCTCATCAGCACTCTCAGTTTCACTCTCCTCATGAGTGGGAACTGCTACACTTTTCCCAGCCCTCTTCTCTTGTTCTTGCGATTTCCTTGCAGCCAAAGTCTGCTGTCGAACGGTTCTCTGCGTCCCTGACCCAGTTGGCTCGCAGGATAAAGCTTTTCCTCTTATGCAAACTCTTTTCTTTCAGCTTCTTGCTTCTCAGCTTCCAACTTTCCCTTTGTCTTCTTAACCATTTTCACCTGAAGAAGTAAAAACTTGAAAAGGGATAAGTAGTTGGAAGTAAAGAAAAACAGGATTTTGCAAGAGAAAATTGCAAAAGTGAACTTAACAAATGAATTATCAATTTAAACTCAAGTTCAACACAATGCAACAATTCTCACTCTTGTAACACCTTAACACATCTAGTTCACCCACAAACTCACCCAATTAAGGTCAAATTCGAAAATCCCTAATTCCATGAACCCTAATTTTGCCAAAGTGCAAATTAAACTCAATTTCACCATTAATTCAACAACCCAACTTGATAGATAAACTTTCCCTAGTCTATTTCACCACAATCTAGCAAGAAAGTGACCAAATTTCGACTTTCAAATTCTAGGGTTCATGGACCTACGAATTTGAATTTAAAAACTCAATACCTTGCTCTGGATGAAAGGAAATGGTGAATGGGTGGTGAGGAATAGGCTACAGGGGCGAAAGCTTGGTTTAGAAACAAGAACTAGTTGATTTGGGTGAGAATTGAGAAGGTTTTGGGATTTTTGGTGTGGGTGAGTTTGAGAGAGTTTGTGAGTTTGTGAGAGGAGGGGAGAGTGAGAGAGATAGAGTCGCGGGGGTTGGGGTAGGTTTAGGGTCGTCCGGTTCGGTTTAGGGTGGTCTAGGGTCGGTTTACTTGAATCAAACCGGGGTTTAGAGTTAGGAAACTTACCTGGACCGGTTCGGGAGCGACGTGAGGGTGTCGCTGGGAAAGGTCGCTCCCGAGTCGTTTCCTCGCGTCGTGTTTCGACAAAACCGCGAGCGACCTTGAAGTGTCGCTCTAGAAACCTCGCTCTGGGCTGGAGCGACTTCAAGGTGTCGCTCTAGGACGTCGCTCCGGGTCAGTTTTTGAGCTCCGTTTCGTCGAAAACGCGAGCGACTCCGAGGTGTCGCTCCCATAATGTCGCTCCCAGCTGGAGCGACCCTTCGGCCTCGCTCCGAGACCTCGCTCTGAGGCGGTTTTTCTTGATCCGACGACGAAAACGCGAGCGACCTTGGAGTGTCGCTCTCGAAACCTCGCTCCCAGCTGGAGCGACCTTGAGGTGTCGCTGTGAGACCTCGCTCCCACGCACGACTCCTGCTCAAAATGAACCGATCAAGCACCTGCACACAACTTCTCTCTCTTTTTTTTTATGCAATAAGATGAAAAATGGAAATACCAATGCAATATGTACAAGGATACGCATGGGACTTCCTCCCAAGTGAGCTTGTTTTAAGTCCCGAGCTTGACTTTGCCTCTTTTTAGATTAGGCCGGGGTAGGATCAGACAGTGGAGTTGAAACCCCATCTTCCTCTGGTGCAGTAGCCATGTAGAGCTTAACCCTTTGTCCATTGACTGTGAAGTCTCTTCCATCAGTGCTCCACAAAACTATTGCTCCATATGGTCTAACCTCCTTGACCTTGAAAGGACCGGACCACCTTGACTTAAGCTTTCCTGGAAACAACTTCAGCCTAGAGTTGTAGAGAAGAACTTGGTCTCCTTCTTTAAACTCTCTCTTCAGGATGTTCTTGTCATGGAAAGCCTTAGTCTTCTCCTTGTAGATTCTTGAGTTCTCGAAAGCATCCATTCTTATCTCATCAAGCTCGTGTAGCTGAAAGAGCCTTTTCTCCTTGGCACTCTTGATGTCAAAGTTCAGCAACTTTATTGCCCATAGTGCCTTGTACTCAAGCTCCACTGGCAAATGGCAAGCTTTCCCATACACTAGGTTGAAAGGTGTGGTACCCAGTGGTGTCTTGTACGCTGTCCTATAAGCCCAAAGTGCATCGTCAAGCTTATTAGACCAATCCTTCCTTGTAATCCCCACAATCTTCTCCAGGATAGATTTGATCTCCCTGTTAGAAATCTCAACTTGGCCACTTGTTTGGGGATGATAAGGAGTTGCCACCTTGTGCTTCACACCGTTCTTCTTGAGAAGTCCCTCAAGCAGTTTGTTAATGAAGTGGGAACCTCCATCACTGATTACAACTCTTGGAACTCCAAACCTTGGGAAGATGATGCTCTTGAACATCTTGATTACAACTCTAGCATCATTGGTGGGGCTTGCAATGGCTTCCACCCATTTGGAGACATAATCAACAGCCACAAGGATATATTTGTTGCCAAAAGATGATGGAAATGGTCCCATGAAGTCAATACCCCAGACATCAAACACTTCAACTTCAAGGATTGGATTTTGAGGCATCTCATTCCTCTTGGTGATGTTTCCTCTTCTTTGGCAAGAATCACACTTCGAAACAAAGTCTTGTGTATCCTTGAACATATGTGGCCACCAGAATCCAGCTTGTAATACTTTTGCAACTGTTTTGAAGGTGGCAAAGTGACCTCCATAGGATGATCCATGACACTGTGCAAGGATCCCATCAATCTCCTCATTTGCAACTACTCTCCTATAAAGCTGATCTTTGCAGAGAATGTAGAGGTAGGGTTCGTCCCAGTAATATCTTTTCACATCCTTGTAGAACTTCTTCTTGGCATACCCTACAAGATTCAAAGGTTCTCTTCCTGTGGCTAGGTAGTTCACCAAATCAGCATACCAAGGTTCTTTCTCCTCTGTTGCTTTGACCTCTTCCAGTTTCCTACCAGTCTCACAAACTGCTATCACTGCTTCGATAGCCATGATCTGCTCTTCAGGAAGTCCTTCGTCAATAGGGACACCAGACTCTATCCTCAACCTGGACAAATGATCAGCTACTCCATTCTCAACTCCAGGTTTGTCTTTGATCTCCATATCAAACTCTTGGAGCAAAAGGATCCACCTCAAAAGCCTGGGTTTTGCATCTTTCTTGGCCAAAAGGTGTCTCAAGGCGGCATGATCTGTGTAGACAATGACTTTAGACCCAACCAAGTAGCTCCTGAACTTCTCAAAGGCAAAAACAATTGCCAGCATCTCTTTCTCTGTTGTGGCATACTTCATCTGGGCATCATTGAGGGTTTGGCTGGCATAATAGATCACATGGGTTTTGCCATCTTTCTTCTGCCCCAGAACAGCTCCCACAGCATAGTCACTGGCGTCACACATGATCTCAAAAGGGAGATCCCAATCAGGTGGCTGGACAATTGGGGCACTAACGAGTTCACCTTTCAGCTTCTTGAAAGCTTGTAGACATTCTACATCAAAACTGAAGGTAGCTTCCTTGCACAGCAGTCTGGTCAAAGGTCTAGTGATCATGGAGAAATCCTTGATGAACCTCCTGTAGAATCCAGCATGACCAAGAAAACTCCGGATGTCTTTCACTGTCTTTGGTGGAGGCAGACCAACCATAACATCGATTTTGGCTTTATCCACCTCAATCCCCTTCTCTGAAATCTTGTGTCCTAGCACAATCCCTTCCTTGACCATGAAGTGACACTTCTCCCAATTCAGCACAAGGTTGGTGTCTTCACATCTCTGTAGGACCCTGCACAAATTTGACAAACAAGCAGAAAACGAAGATCCGTAGACAGAGAAATCATCCATGAATACCTCCACAACATCCTCAATCAGATCAGAGAAAATTGACATCATGCACCTTTGAAAGGTGGCTGGAGCATTACATAGACCAAATGGCATCCTTCGATATGCAAAGGTACCATAGGGACATGTGAATGTCGTTTTCTCTTGATCATTGGGATGTATGGGGATTTGGAAAAATCCTGAGTACCCATCAAGGAAACAATAGAATGGGTGATTTGCAAGTCTCTCAAGCATCTGATCAATAAATGGTAGTGGAAAATGATCCTTTCTAGATGCAGAGTTTAGTTTTCGGTAATCAATGCACATTCTATGACCTGTGATGGTTCTTGTTGGTATCAATTCATCCTTGTCATTCTTGATCACAGTGATACCACCTTTCTTTGGTACAACATGCACAGGTGATACCCATTTAGAATCTGAGATAGGGTAAATAACACCAGCATCTAGGAGTTTAAGAATCTCTTTCTTTACAACATCCTTCAGGTTAGGATTTAACCTTCTTTGATGCTCGATAGAAGTCATTGATTCATCCTCAAGATGTATCCTATGCATGCACAAAGAGGGTGATATCCCCTTGATGTCATCTAGTGAGTAACCTATTGCCTTTCTAAATCTTTTAAGTGTTTTCAAAAGTTCAGATAGCTCATTTTCAGTAAGTTCACTACTCACAATGACAGGGTAAGTTTCATTAGGACCAAGGAATGCATACCTTACACCATGGGGAAGAGGTTTAAGCTCCACTTTAGGTGCCTTAAGTTCACTCCAGTCATCCTGCTGGTTGTCCTCTTGTTGAGTGACTGAGACTTGTTGGTGAACCATCTGTGGAAGCTCCTCGTACTGGTCCTTACTGAAAAACGCCTGGTGTGAATCCAGCATCATCCCATAGGCAGTACTCTCCAGGTTCTCAATCACCTCAGCCTCCTTCTCTACAGTTAAAGCATGCTGTAGAGGGTCCTCTAGTGACAACTCTTCAAGGAGTTCATCAGCAAGGGCATCCATCTCTTCGATGTAGAACACTTGTCCTTGAACTGTTGGCCTCCTCATTACTTCCTTGATGTCGAAATGCAGAACGTGCCCTTTACCCAGATGGAGATCAATCTTGCCTTCTTTAACATTAACAATAGCTCCTGCTGTGGCTAAGAAAGGTCTTCCAAGGATTAAAGGATCTTGAGCTTCTTCACCCATTTCAAGCACCACAAAGTCTGTAGGGATCTCATAATTTCCAACCATCACTGGGAGGTCCTCTAAGATACCCACAGGGTACTTCACTGAACGATCAGCCAATACCAGAGAAAGTCTACACTTCTTGTACTGAGTGAAACCCAGCTTCTTAGCAACAGATAGGGGCATCAAGCTGACACTAGCTCCCAAATCGCAGAGACATCTATCAAATACCATAGGTCCAAGAGCACAAGGTAATGTGAAGCATCCTGGATCTTCTAGCTTCTTTGGAATGACCAGTCTCTGAATGATAGCACTGCACTCATGAGTGAGAATCACCATGCCCTCCATCTCTTTCTTCTTTGCAGCTACAGCATCTTTGAGGAACTTGCTGTACTGAGGGATCAGCATGAAAGCGTCAATAATGGGCATTGTGACCTGGACTTCACTCATTTGCTTGTCAAACAAAGCTTTGTACTTCTCTAGCAGCTGCCTCTTGAATCGACCTGGGAATGGAAGCTTGGGTTCATAGGCAGGAGGAACAAAAGAGTTTTCACTTGCAGGAGTGACAACTTCACCATCTTTAACTGTTTTCTTCTCTTCTCCAACCTTTCCTTTTCCTTTTGCTTCCACTATCTTTTCCAAGATCTCGTCATTGATCTTCTCATCAACAATCACCACTTCATCATCTATGGTGATGGCAACCCCCTCACTTTGTTTCTCAGCATCCTTGGTGAGAGTTCTCTGAGGTAACTCCTTACCACTCCTGAGAGTGATAGCTTTCATGGTTTCCTTGGGGTTTTGCTCAGATTTTCCAGGTAGAGAACCTTGTTGGCGATTTTGTTGAGTGTTCATGGCAGCAAACTGGTTCTCCAAAGCTCTGAACTTGTTGTTGAGCTCATTGTAGCTCCCATCAATCTTTGAGTGAAGATTCTTCAACTCATAGCCAACATGCTTCTCACTTCTTGTTTGAGACTCCAGGATTTGTTTCAGTAGAGCATCAGTGCTGCTGACTTGAGGAGTGGAGGTAGAGGGATTAGATTGTTGTTGGGAAGAATGGTTGCCCTTGTTGTTGAATCCAGGAGGAGGGTTTTGCTGAGGTTGATAGCTGCCTTGCTGATTGTTCCGAGGCTGATAACCACTCTGTTGGTTGTTGGAATAGGATTTCTGTTGGTAGTTGTTGTACTGAAAGTTGGGTTCTTTCTTGTACCAGCTACCATTGTTGTTGATGAAACACAGCTCTTCCTGACCTTCCAAACCCTCAACTTCATGGACAACAACTGGTGTCTCTTGGCTTGGGTTGCCAACAAAGTGCAGCTGCTCTTGGGTAGCTTTATCAGCAATGAGGATGTCTATCTTATCCTGTAGAGCCTTCAATTCCTTCCTCGTCTGCTTATCATCAGTTCTACTGCCTCTGTCGTGGTCTCCACTGTAGACTGCATCACTCTTAACCATGTTGTCAACCAGCTCCTCTGCATCCTCCTCAGTTCTCCCCAAGAAGAACCCATTACTAGCTGTATCCAGTCTGGCCCTGTACTTAGGGAGAGCACCACGGTAGAATGTGCTCAGCAAGCTCTCCTTAGAGAAACCATGGTGTGGGCATTGAGCTTGGTAGCCCTTGAATCTCTCCCAGGCTTCACTGAAACCTTCCAAGCCCTTCTGTTGAAAGCTGGAAATCTCGTTTCTCAGCTTAGCAGTTCTTGAAGTAGAGAAGAACTTCTCCAAGAATGCTTTCTTGCAGTCATCCCAAGTGGTAATGGAGTCGCTGGGTAGAGACTTCTCCCACTGACGTGCCTTATCTCCCAAAGAGAAAGGGAATAGCTTGAGCTTTAAGGCATCTTCGGACACACCATTGGTTTTTGACAACCCATAATAGCTGTCGAACCTGTCCAAGTGATCAAATGGATCCTCTAGAGCCAAGCCATGATACTTGTTGTTCTCGATCACGTTGAGGAGTCCTGACTTGATCTCAAAGTTGTTGGCTGCCACAGCGGGTGCTCGGATTCCCAATCTATGACCATGAATGTTTGGACGGTCGTAAGTGCCAATGGGTCGAGCTGCTCGCTGTTGGTTAGGTGGGTCATTGTTGTTAGCGCCATTGACGCCTGCATCTTCTTGATGAACGTCTCCCATGTCAGTGTTCAGTCTCTGCAATTGAGCCTGATGTTCTTCTTCTCTTCTCTTTCTAGCACACTCTCTCTCTAAAGCCCTGATGTCTGCTGCTCTTGGAACTAGGTTTGATGGACCCCTGCTCCTCAAGTTCATACACCTGTAGATTAAAGGGAGGTGAAGAAGAGTCAGTAACAAAAGAAAATAAAAATGACTTAGTCTCAAGCAATTGACTAAATCTCAATGTTTAAATCTACTCAGAATTTGGCAACGGCGCCAATTTGATGTTAGGAGTTTTCAAGGCTCCTAAGACAAATGCTGTAGTATAAATGATTGTCGAACCAGTTCTGAGAGATATCAAAGCACCGAGAATGCAAGTAATCACTTAATCTAAGTGCAATCAATGATTTAGATGGGTTTTTAAACTATGACTAATTAAAAGAAATAACTAAATGATACTTTCTTAACTATTGGAAAAGAGAACTCATGGATATAGGGATTAGACCTCGGGTGATCAAGTTTCGAACTAAAGATGGCAAACGATCAATCAATCTATTAACCTTAAGCTTGGACACAATCCTAAACAAACTCTATGTCTAGATGAATGTTCATTTACTTAACACAATTCAAACATCAAATGTCTTTGGTTGAATAATATGAAAGCAATCATAACTAGCAAGTCCAATGGCTATCTTAGCACCTCTAACAACAAATGTCTTTGGCAAAGTATGCTAAAAGCTAAGAAGAGTTGTCTCGGGCATTTCCTCGAACACCTTTCGGGGGGAAATGCCTAAGGCTCAACTACTGAGTGGCCAACTCAGAAGATGCATTATGCTCACTCAACTAGCAAGGAAATATGAATGATCTACGCTAAAACATCCTAGTTCTAACCTAATCACCCTCAATCTCCCTAACCCATGAATTCAAAAGGTGATTACTCACTAATCTCCATGATTCCTCTTAAACCCATGTTGGATTTCAGATTAATCATGTAGAGAAACTCAGGAAAAATAGATAAGAACACAGAATTCTCAATAATAAACTGATCAATTGATTCAAAGAGATGACTTTCCAAAGGTTTTTGGTGGTTTTTCTAAGAACAAAGATAATCTCCTCTTGGTGGCTTACAGAGTATTAAAACATAGGTTTTCAGAATAAAAAACGTGCATAATAAAATGACAAAAAGGGCCTTGAGAAAACATGAATTCGAGCAGATAGGCGACGCGCAGCGACCTCGGCAAGTCGCTCCAGCACGTCGCTCTGGGCTTCGGGAGCGACCTCAGGGTGTCGCTGCGAGAGGTCGCTCCGGCTTCAGTTTTGAGCTCTGTTTCGTCAAAAGAGCGAGCGACTTCAGGACGTCGCTCCAACGTGGTCGCTCCGAGAGGTAAGGCACAGCGACTTCAGGACGTCGCTCCGGTTAGGTCGCTCCGAGAGGTAAGGCACAGCGACTTCATCGTGTCGCTGCGGTTAGGTCGCTCCGGTGTGTTGCTCGTCCGCTGATCACTTTAAACACTTCTTTTGAGCTCCAAATGCACCCAAACGTCTCCAAGAACTCCATGTGATACTCCAATACCTGATAAGGACTCATGTATGCAAAATGCAACCTAAACATGACTAAATCCTAATCTATATGATCAAAATGCATATGGATGGATGGATAAAACAATGGAAATATGCATGATATCAGGACCCCGTCAAGTCGCATGCCCTGTACGAAGCAAACGTGGATTGCTAATTGAGGAAGTTTTGGATACTGAAGAACCTGTTTATGGCGATGATGAACTGGATGATGAAGAAGAATTGTACCCTTATACATGTAACCTCTTGATCGTTCGTCTCTCTTGCCTCACACCTCGCGCTGATGATCATTTCCTGCAACGAAACAAGATATTCCAGTCCTATTGCACAATCAATGGAAAAGTTTGTTCTTTTGTCATCGATTCGGGAAGTAGCAAGAATGTGATAGCTGCTGATGCAGTTACCAAACTCGACATCAAGGACAAACCGCACCTGCCGCCTTATAAACTAGCATGGCTTCAGCAGACACATGATCTCTTTGTCACTCGCCGAGCCCTAGTCACGTTTTCGGTGGGAAAGTCATACAAAGATAAGATCTATTGTGACATCGCACCGATGGATGTTTGCCATCTCCTTCTAGGCAGACCTTGGGAATTTTATCGACGGATCATATATGATGGATTCAACAACACTTATAGTTTTAGCATGGACAATCGCAAGTTTGTGTTAAAACCGTCTTTACCAGCCTCACTCCACCTGGTGTCTCACCCTGTTCTTTTGCTCCAACGCCAACCTTTCAAAGCAACCATGCATGAGGAAGAGAGGGTACTTATTCTCCTGACTAAAGCGGCCGGCCCAGACCTTTTTCTAAACATTCCACCCGACTTTAAGGAACTGTTGCACGAGTTCGCTGATGTTTTTCCCGATGATTTGCCAGATGGCTTGCCTCCTCTTCGGGACATACAACATTGTATAGACTTTATACCAGATGCGGCACTGCCCAATAATTCTCATTATCACATGAGCCCCACTGAGCACGAGGAGCTTCGACGTCAAGTTGAAGAACTCGTATCTAAAGGATTCATGCGCGAAAGTTTGAGTCCATGTGCGGTACCGGCGCTTTTGATTCGAAAAAGATGGATTGTCTCGTATGGGTGTGGATAGCAGAGCGATAAACAAAATAACAGTCTGTTATCATTTCCCAATTCCACGAATTGACGACTTATTGGATTTAATAAGGACGGCTACGATCTTTTCCAAGCTGGACCTTAAAAGCAGATACCACCAAATTTGCATTAACCCTGGAGACGAGTGGAAGACGGCGTTCAAAACTCGAGAAGGTCTTTTTGAGTGGTTGGTAATGCCCTTCGGATTATCGAATTCTCCTAGCACGTTTATGAGAGTAATGAACCAAGCTCTTCTTCCGTTTATTGCTAAATTCGTGGTTGTCTACTTTGATGACATTCTCATCTTCAGTACATCACTCGCGGACAACATTCAACACCTTAAAGATGTCCTCACCATTTTGCGCCGAGATCAGTTCTTTGCAACTTAAAAAAAGTGTGAATTCGGCTCCAAATAGGTACACTTTCTTGGCTATATTGTGTCTGATCAAGGCCTCGCAGTAGATCCAGGGAAAATTTTGGCAGTTCGGTTGTGGCCAACACCGACGACAGTGACCGAGGTCCAAAGATTTCATGGCATGGCGTCGTTCTATCGTCGTTTTGTATCCCAGTTTAGCAGTTTGATAGCGCCCATGACAGACACTATACGAGAGGGTCGTCTCAACTGGGCACCTGCTGCAGCTAACGCCTTCACAATAATAAAAGATAACCTCATGCTCGGCTTTGATTCTTGCTTGACCCAATTTTGGTCTGGTCTTTGAGCTTCACTGCGATGCTTCGAAAATGGGTATCGGAGTTGTCCTTAGACAGAAAGGCCAACCTATCGCTTTCTTTAGCGAAAAGCTGTCAGGTTCTCGAATTCATTACCCGCTATTTGCCCGCCAGTACACCTCCAGATTCGGAGTCGAATACTTATTACCTGGGGAGTCCTGATGCAACGGCATCCTTAGTTTTGGCGCCAACATAGACATTTGAATCATAAGACTATAGGGATTTGGTTGTATTTTTTATTTTCTGTTTAAGATAATGATGCTTTATTTCCTTAATGTTTTAGTCTTTATATTCCTATTCTTTTCTTGAGGCTTTCCGTGGGAAGTAGCTATATAAGCTAATCTCTTGACTCTTTGTTATGTACGTTTTGATTTTATAAAAGAAGCTTTGCTTTAAATCTTGTTTGATTTGATTTGATTCATCAAACAAGAAGTTTATCTCAAGAAGCTATCGAAAGAAACTCTTGATCGATCTAAGAAAAGGTCTCGAAGAACCCTAAAGTTCATTGATCGACCGTTCACCCATTCATATGCTGCACCACTGACCGAACCTGATATTCAAATAGTACTCCACCCAACTCTTGAGTAGGATGTTGGGTCAGGTTTTATTTGGATATCAGGCCAGGTCGGGATTTAATTTCAGTTCGATACCAACTGTTTTGATATCGGTTTAATTAGTTTGATATCAGTTTAGATTCTAAACCAGTAAACCAAGCTAAACCTTTGTCTTTGCGGTTTCGGATCTCGATCTTCAAAAAATGAGGGTAAACAGATTTATTTACTTCAAATGTGTGCAATTAAGTTCATATATTTAAAATGTATGCAATTAGGATGAGCATGAAAGATTGTGCAGAACTCTTACTATACGAATGTGAAAATAGGTCGTTTACCTTTGTTTATTTTGGCGTTCATTTTCTCTTATTGTCTTTGCTAAAATTTTAAAATAGTTTGCCTTTAATATCCATGGTTATCTAAAAGTCTTTGCTAAACATGTATTATCGAGAGTGCAAGACAGCCAGAATACTGAACCTGATTCATCAAATAATTTTATTTTGCATGATTTTGATGTAAATTGAATTATTATATTCATGTTGTCCCTCTTCTATAAACATCTGAGTATACTTTTTTATATAAACATTTATAAAATAATTAAATTGTGAGAATTATTATATATTTTATTTTGTTTGTTTATAAGTGTTAGGTTATATTGTAATTTATACTAGATTTTGACCCGCGCTTTGAAAGCGCGGGATTTATTTCATGTTATATTAACATATCAAATCATCAATATGTTTATGTATTCATCGGAGATTTAACTTCAAGATGTGTAATATTGTTTCGATATTGTGACAATATGTAACTATATTTTTGTGTAATGTGAAATTTTAAATTAATAGATTACAAATAAATAAGACACAATAGATTACAATTTTTTGTATCTTATTAAATTAAAACTAATTTTATGATTAAGTAAAAACATTAACTACATATTAAACTATGATCCATCTATACTATTAGTTGAAATAGTATGGAATTATTATTTGCAAATTAAATAAGATATAAATTACTATTATAAGAGAAAAATGTTACTATGATTCATCTTTAATTATTAAAAAATGTATGGATTTTTTATTTTTGTATATATATTATTATCATATAAATTTTTTATTTAAAAAAAAAATATATATCAATTTGTAATGTTTCTGTTATAAATAATTTATAATGTATAGATTATACCATTTTGACATATGGCTAGATTTTTACTTGCGCTTTAAAAGCACAATATTTTTTTCAAACAAAATTTTATTTGTTACCAGTTTGTATTTTTGAATTTGATATCAGTTTGTATTTTTGATTTTGTATCACATTTTTTGCAACAAAGACATCATTATATATATTTGTATGAATTCTTTAGTATTTATAAGGGTTGCATTTATGAATTTTGGGAAGAGTTAAGATATAATCTACATCTATTGTGTTTATTTAATGGTTAAATTTTTGAGATTTGTAGTAGTTATGTAAAGGTTACAATTAAATTTTTGAGATTTGTAGTAGTTATGTAAAGGTTACAAACTTACAATTATGGATTTTGCAACTGAAAATTTTAATTTAGTGTTAATGATTTTTTTAAAAAAATTAACACATAATTCAATATCACTTATATATCACTTTGTCAATGAGAATACTATTTGGGGGTAAAATTGTATACATAATTTGTTTTCCAAAAAGTAATCTAGTACAACCTTAGACATTTTATAATTTATTAAAAACTGCTCAATTATAAATATACAGTAAATCCTGAGAGAGATATGTAAAGTAATATCAATATATCTCAAAGGCATATGTTTAATTAGAGATTGCTCAACGTTCTAAGGGTATTTGTTCAATTTCTCTGACCTTTTTTAATTTCTGGATTTTTGTGTGTATAAATATTCTTCACATGCATGGTTTAAATCAGATGAATCTGTTGACAGAAAAAAAATCAGATGAATCTAACATAAAAACAAAGTGAAGATGAGGTGGTGTTGGAAGATAAGGAATTAGCAAATAATTCAGGAAGATGAAGTGGTTTTTTTATCTCGTAATTTTCTGATTTAGTCAAGCTTCAAAGGACACATAAGAAAATAAATGAAAGCAGCTGATGCAGTTTACAAAGAACTCATGTAAGTAATGCTATTTCTTAACTTCAAGATTTTAGTGAGGTGAATTTTTTTTTGTTCAAAGACATGAGTTTTCGTAAGGCTTTTTTTAATAAATTAATTCCTTACAAAAATTTAACCTGCTTGGATTTAATTGTTTTAATTTGTCCTCATAGCCAGTTATATAGAGTATGTATAGTTGGAAATTAATTAACTATTCTACTTTGAAATTGTTTTAGGAATTTCTAAACTGCCTGAAACAACACGCATATAAGTCTCAGGATGCCTTATATAATATTGTATTTGTTATAATGAAACTACTAATGTTGATACAATATTGTTTTTGTTCTTATAGAAAATTTTATTGTTCTGTAGGATCTGTAGAAGGAGCAGTGAAGTTTAAGTGAGATAAAAGAAAGCAATGAAAGTATTCTTTTTAGATCAGCATAGAACTGATTCTGTTAAGCACAATAGACGGAAAAAATTAAAATAATTTTATAAGTTAGGGATAGAACTGATTATGTTAGTTATGAAATGAAAACTAAAAAGAAATATATTATGGTGTATATGTGATCATTATATGTAATGCAGTACTTAATATAGATGAATAAGACCGTAATATACCAAAAACCCTCAAAAGCGCACTTACATATGCATATTAGAATATGATCTCCAAGCTTGCTTTGGATCTGGCTGTGAATTGCTTCCATGAGTGAAGCACTTTGATTTGAATCCGCCAAAAAGTTTTAAAAGGTTTAATCTTGCTAAGAAAACTTAATTTTACGACTGATTAGTCTTTTTTTGTTATTTGTGGTGAATGCTTTTGTCAAGCTGTTGATGAATGTAGTTTTATACCATCTTGTTGTTAAAAAAAAAAAGTTTTATACCATCTAATACCATTTCAGCATAGTCGTCAGTTTGTTTTAAACTAAAGATTTGTTTAGTTTATGTTTCACAAAAGTTGATTTGTGGAAGATTGAGAATTATAATGATTGGGCGCTAGTTTTTCTGCTCTAATATTTTAGATATTAAGGTTTACGATTTTTTATTTTTCTAATTTCTATTGTTTGTTATTGATTTGAAAAAAAAAATTGCAACTACGATAACAACCGGCACAATATTTGAATAGTTAAAAAATAAATTGGTATAATAATAAATTTGTTATTAAGCATATATATTTTAAAAAAACACTTCGACTTTAATTTAACAGTTATCCCTAATTCTGTTTTTATGGTTTATTTTCAATAGATGAGGGGTAAAAATAAAATAAAAACTAATGATTTGGGGTTTAGGGTATTGTGAATTAGGGATCATATATGTTAGGAACGTATAATTATGAATACTGCCAAAATGCATTATATCAGACTTCATCTATATATATTACATGTCAATTTGAAAATCTTGTATGTTATTAGATGGTGTAAGTTTCAATACGTAAAACCCACACAACACCATATACTTCAAAAAAAAACATATGGTTTACGATTGGTTATGTTAATAGAAATAATATAGTTAGATTTTTTTTTTAGTATAGAGAAATAATATAAGATTAGTTAGGTTACGATAGCTTTAATGATTTAATAGATTAGTTTGTTGGAAGAGAAGATATTGTGGAATAAGTAAATAATGCTTTAATAATTTAATTAAAATCATAGTTTAAAAATAATCTAGTGGCATTGTCTTGTAAATATTGTTGAAACAGGAGGGCACCTCAAAAAAGGGTCTTCTGTTTTAATAGTATTGATGTATTAAGTATCATTACGTTACCATCATAATTAGATATGTGAGTTTTAAATATAATATTATATTAATTCAAATATTTATTTTTGGTACATCGAGTTACTTTTATTCTTTTTAATTTAGCAACGATTTTTGTTTGTTTTCTTAATTATGTTAAAGTTGAATTATTATTTTCTTAACTTCAAGTAGTTTAGTTCATCCTCTTATATTTGCACATATATTTTGTAAAATTCGTATATCTGATATATGTTGTTTCAGAAAAAAATAGGAAAAAATATTAAATCAAAGTTGCATTGATAAAAATAACTTGTAATATTTTAAAAATTCATGCACATTTATGAATATATAAAATAATTAATTCATAACAATTGGTTTAATTGATTCTTCATATTTTGATTAGTTTGGTTATTTATATTTTGGTGGATTGGGTTCTATTTTTTTTTTGAAATGAATCAAAAGATTTTATTACAATTAGACTAGAACAATAATAACCATGTTAGTATTAATTACTGATTCGTAATATAGTTACACCAAAAACTCTTAAGTTTTCTCCCCATCAATTTACTATATTCAGTTCAGATCAAGCAATATTAATAAGTTTAATTTTCATTCTAACATTGTTTGAACTGTTTATTCAGTTTTAAGTTAGTAATTATAAAATAAAAGTAATAAATTGATATTAGATGATAATTTTTTGTTATTAAAAATTATTATCATTTAGTCAAAATTAATATTCATTGTAAAAATATTATTTTATCGTGTTTATTAGCCTTACATTTTAATATATGTGTTTGGTTTTAAAATAGTCACAAAATCTAATTGTTTGTTCTTTGAAAAATTATATTATATAATCATTTTATGTTGTTAAAATTTATTTTTAATCATATAAACTATATTTATAATAATATTATGATTTTGAATAAGGATATCTATATTAATTTATTTTTCAATTTGTTTTGTAAATTATATCTTAAAAGCTTATACATACATTTCTTTTTTGGTTATGTTTTTAACAAATACAAAGAATAAAAAAATCGTTTACATATAGAATCTATATAATTTCTATTATTTATGTGTTTTTGTAAAAAAGCATATATTTTAAAAAGGAAACTAAGTAAAAATAAATAACTGTATTTGAAATATAATATTTTAATTCGTTAAGGGTATCAATATAATCAACCATCGTGAGAGTTAACGTAAGAGCGACACATAAGAAACTGACTTCTCAAATAATATTATAGAGATAGTAAAAGTTTATATATTTTCTTTTTATTTACGGTTTTTGAAAAAATTTAGAAAAATAATTAAATTTCTGTATATAATTTTTTTTATGTTTATATTTCATAAATATTTATTTTTCTATTTATGTATTTTTGCAAAAGGGAAAATTAAATTAAAAAGTTAACTAAAGTCTTATATTGAAAAAGGAATGACAATAAAATATATTAAAGTTAATATTCAAAGTAAAAATATTATCTTTTAGAAGAATATTTTTTTTTAAAAAATTATATTTACAATTTTTGTGAAGCTATGTTATATATATATGTTAAAAGCTTATATATTTTGCTTTTTATTTATGTTGTTTAAGGAAATTTTAGAAAATAAGTTAAATTCGTTTCTATATAATAATTTTATATTTTTATTTTATAAATATTTCCTTTTTTATTTATGTGTTTTTAGAAAAGGAAATTAAATTAAAAAGTTAACTAAGATCTTATTATGAAAAAGGAAATACATGATTATTATCAATCATATATAATATTTTAGTTCATTAAAAGTATCTATGTAATCAACATCGTGAGAGTTACCGTAAATACCGACATGTAAGAAATTGATTTCTCAAATAATAATATAGAGATCTTTTGTTTCACGTTTGAGAAACTTCAATTGGGGTTCAACTCGAGAGAGTCTTATCAAATTTGAAATGAACCTATCAATTTTGGGACGGGGTCATACTAAACACACATGTTCTCATCTGGTGTTTTTACATATTTAGATTCAGTATAAAATATATATATTTTTATTGTACTTAGCCTTCTAAATGTTGACAAAAAGTCTTCTAAATAGTTTTATAATTAGTTTTGTATTATTTTTAGGTTTTAGTTCATCTTCAAATTGTCGTTCAAATTCATTGTGTAATTGTTAAGGAAAAAGTTCATTACCTAATTCGTGAATTGCCAATAAATTTTTATTTTTTTCCTTTTAGAATTTAAATTTGTTTTTATTTTCTTAAATTAAATTCGTGTTATACACTTTCAAAAATTATATTTTGGTATGAATAGTTTAACAATCCTTTTGCCCATGCATAGCATGAACCATAATACTAGTTAAAAATTGTAAACTTAACAAAAAACATGGTTATTGAAATTATATTGGTTAAAAGTTATGGAGAACAATTAGCTACAAAAAAATAATTCATTGATAACCAAGACTACTTATGATTTTTTTTTAAATGTGTAAAAAATTAATTAGAACATACATCTTTTTAAAACAGTGGTGGTATTCTGTACCAACACATATGTCTTTTATGCCAACTTGCAAGTGACATTACATGTTTCGTTGATGTCTGTGGGCGATGAAAGTATAAAAATTTTCCGGTTATTTGGGTCAACAACTCGAAGAACACAAGAGTCGTCTTGAGATGCTTCTTGGTGATCGTTCGAAGAAACTTTGTTGCAATTTGGACGTATTATCTCACCATATGATTTATTTGTAGACCGTAACATATTATAAGTCCATGCACCTATCAATGCTCCAATAACCGGTGAAACTATATATAACCATAAGTTCTTATAACATCCCCATATATAAGCAGGAGCCAAGCTTCTTGCTGGATTCATTGATGCTCCCGAGATTGGTCTAATCGATTTTCAAAAACAAAGCATTAACAATCATAATAACTTTGTAAAAATATTCTAATGGACTTCGATATAAGTACCCGCTGAACAAGATGTTGAGTACTACGGTTGCACCAATAGCAACGCCTGCGAATGATCTGTTTGCTCGTTTATCAGTAGCTACAGCCGAAATAACAAACAACAAGTTGAAAGTAGCGATGAGTTCCACTATGAATGTCGCTGTGTTGGAACCTGAAGGGCGTGTTCCCACATAAACATCGCCTTTGAGGCTACAAACGTTGTTATTCAGATGGAACATGAGCCTGAGAGCTTCGGCCGCTAAGGTTGATCCGAGAAGTTGAGCGGCAATATACCCCGGTACCTATATAGAGTACCATTATGGATGAATACAAAATGTTATATATATATCAAGCATAGATTTATGATGAAAATCACTTAAATCATATCATATATAACCCTAAATTTGATAGTATTATTTTATTCTTTTGTCACCTGTTTAAAAGGAAACTTTCTAGAAGAAGCAAGCGCAATGGAAACAGCAGGATTGAAATGAGCACCGGAGACATGACCAATTGAGTAGGTCATAACCATTACGGTTAGACCCCATGCCAAAGCTATGCCGGGAAGTGTCACCAGTTCACCGTACGTATCATTTACCACGGTTGCCGAGCATCCCGCAAATACAAGAGAGAATGTCCCCACGAACTCGCCTATCAACTAGAGTATATATACAACAATACGATTTTAGTTATATAGCAATAAAATCAATTTAATTTATCCCCAAAAACTCAATTTCATCATCATCACATATGATGACTAAACCGAGTTTTAGTTTGAATTCAATGGTATTGATCTGCTCGTTTTCAATATTTAAAACACCGTAGCTAAGAAAAAGAATGGTTAACAAAATAGTTAAACTACGTAATATTCTACCGAACCGATCCTGTATAGATGTTAATTTGGTTTGATTATTATACTTCACATTTGAATGTAGTCAAAAGTCAAATATTTGAACCAAAGACAAAACAGAACGTGCATATATGTTAAATCCTTTTTGTTTCTTAAATATATGTTTAATTTTGAATACGACTAATCAATGTCTCGATAAAATCAACAAAGCACATCATTACCTTTTGAACGAAGGATATGCATATAAGAGAACAGGGGGAATCTGGTAACCGGGAATCACCACTGGATCTACCATCTTCGATGTTTAAGATGGTGGTTTGTGTCCGAACAGTAATACCAGAGATCTCGGCCATTGATAAGATACTTTTCTCAGAAAATGTTAATGGTTTGCTCATTTGAGAACTCTAGTTTTTGTTAGTTTATAAGCAAATGATGAAGTTGAATTGTATATTCTATACAGCATGACAATTTCATGTTGACGAATTCTTCTTAGAAAAGAGCCAAAAATAGCATCATAGTAAGGCGGATTTAAGGAAGTGTGGCAAGTGCCAGGTACATCAGTTTTATATTGTTTTAGTTTATAAAGGTTTTATTTAAAAAAATGAGCATGCAGGTTAAATCTCCCTTATATGTTGCCCTTTTTTTATATATATTATAGTATGCAACGTATATTATAACCCTTTTACAAGGATAAAATAGATATTCTAGTTTATCTTAAACGTTTTATAAAAGTTATAATTCGTATGTAAAGTACGTACTATGATCTATCCAAATATAGAATACGTGTGCCTGAGTTATAACCAAATTTCTTTGTTTTTCTTAATACAATATGTATTGTACGCTTTTTACTTTATTGTAGAAAAATAAAAATAAAAACGTTAACTTGTGTTTATCCCTTATTCTATTATATATCGTAGATAAAACAGTGAAATGTGGTAGAATTTAAATTCTAACATCTTCCCTAAGTTCTATCATTTTATAATATGTATTCCAACCTTTTGTTTATGTTCTTTTAAGAAAAATATATGTATTCTATATTATGTATTCTATATTTTCATATATTTATAAATCTGAGAAAATCTAAGAAGAAATCCTAACTAATTTTATTCAAACTTATCTTGTACTTGACGTTGAGTTACATTGGATCAAATTGAATTCAACTTTTTTTTTGATTCAACGATCTTATTCCTTTATTCAGAAGAAGCAAGGTTTTTTTACGAGGTTTAATCTGACAATCACCTTGAATATCCAGAAACAGAAGAGGCTCTGACATAACATGAAGAGGATGACGATGAGCCGGTGATAGTTGGCCGAAATTTCTAAACAGAGTTCATAAGATTCCCCGTAATCAATTGCCAAGATCACCAAGAGAGGTTGAGAGAAAATGTTTTTCTCTTAGCGAAGAACACAATGTTGATCGTGACAAAAATGGACTAAATATTTAGAATTACTTTATTAATAAACTAAATAGATAAACTATATACATATTTAACTATTATTTCTTAATTAGCCAACATAATTTATAAATTAGGTTAGACAGTCATTTTGTACTAAATTATAAATTAGAGGGTTAATTTCGTATTTATAAAAGCAAAGGCATGTTGGGACAAAAGTAATACAATCAAAGGTATAAAGAAACAAACCATTTCTTAATATGGTCCATTAGAACATGAATAATGGTTGTTTCGGAAGAAAAGTCTCTCACAAAAGTAATAGTAAAATATAGTAAAGTAAGAAAGAGAACATTGATCGAATTGATTTCTACAGATGTTTCTCTTTTATTGGTGTTCTTGTTTTTTAAATATTAAATTTAAATCAGATAAATAAATTGAACTAAAATATTAATATAAGTGCTTAAGAATTTATGTCTGAGAGACTTAACCATTGATGATGTTCTTAGCCAATTCTTCCTTTATTCAATATTTTGACCCTTGAGCTCAAAACAATTTTATTCAGTTTTGTCATACAAGTTTGTGACCTATATGTCCAACTTATATGCAAATCTTGGTACAACACATGTCTGTTACGCCAACTTTTTTTTTTTAATTTAAATTCCGACTTTTATTCATCATCCCAAATGGGCATAAGTAATGGATACAAACAGAGACTCAGATAAAATCCGTACAACCTAAAACTGCTCCGCTACACTTCCGAA
Organism: Brassica napus; assembly: GCF_020379485.1. Taxonomy (NCBI): domain Eukaryota; kingdom Viridiplantae; phylum Streptophyta; class Magnoliopsida; order Brassicales; family Brassicaceae; genus Brassica; species Brassica napus. Next base: position 18,688,496 of record NC_063438.1, read on the forward strand.
TGATACACAGACGGGTTACTTCGCTAAACTCCGGACCCAACTCTAAGAAGGATACACAGACAAGCCGCTTATCATAACCCCAGACCCAACATCGGTGATCACCGGCTGGTTCCGGTTAATCGGGGCGGGAGAACAAGTCTCCGCTTCCTCCTCCCCGAATGATCCATTACCACCATGAAGATCAGAGAGATTACAACACAACATCACGATCTAAAACTATCACAACCTAAACACAAGAAAAAAAACAGACAACAACACAAGCAAACATAAAACTAAAAAACGGGATTGAAAGAGGCTGCAACACACAAACCAACTAGAACGAAACCTGCAACGAAACGGTTAGAAACACATCCACTAGAGCAGCCAAATGACTAAAACCCTGGCGCTGGGATGATGAGCTTCAGCGCAAGCTGTCTTCGAGACCAGTCCACCGAAAGAAGGACCGAGTACCCGCCTTGCTCAACCTCTGAGAACCAGAGGACTGTCCGCTTCAAAACCCATCCGGAAGCTCTCGAAGACAAGCGACAAACTTCCTAATGAGAGCAAGCATCAAACGCTCGGAGAAGTGACATCGCGAAGACACAAGCCGAGAGCTAGCTGGGATGCCGTGACTTGAGGAATCAAAGAAGAAGCAACGGAACCCGAGATTGGCCGGAGCCATAGACGACTCGCTCCCTCCGCCGAGCTACAGACTTGCACGCGCCACCACCAAGAAGATGCGACCGACACACGACGACCTAACCTCCTTGCACGCGTCGGTGAAAAACACACCGAAAACTTCTTGGATGACGGCGAGGTGAGCTTCCGCCGCGAGACACCAAGCGAGCAGAGAACCCACGCGCCACCACCCCACTCCTCCAGAACAGATCGAAAGAGATGATTCCAGTGAAGCCCAGATCTGGGAAGAAGAGACCCCTCGGCAAAGCCACGCGCCACCGTTCCTTGAAACACGCCGGAGATCTAAAGGAGAAAACGAAACTCCGACGAATCTCAATCCCTAAAACCCGACCCCCTGAGCTGAATCACCCTTACGCGCCTCACCGGACCTCCAAATGGCTGACGAACTCCACAAACGGCGAGGTCTCACCGTGATGAGAAGCAGGTAAAAGATCATAACTCCAAGTATATCGACCCAAGGAATAAAGCAACAACAGGAGGCGAAAGCAAAACCAAAGAGGAGGAAGGAAGAGAACGCCTCCGACGCCGGAACAACCGAATAAGGGAGAAAGACGAGAGCTTTTAGTGAGAAGTTTTTGAGGAGAGAGGTTTTTTTCATGCCGTTACGCCAATTTGCATGTGACATTACATGTGTCGTTAAAGTCAGTGGAAGATGAAAATATGAAAATTTTCCGGTTATTCGGGTCAACCACTCGAAGAACACAAAAATCGTATTGAGATGCTTCTTTGCCATTGTTCGAAGAAACTTTATTGCAATATGGACGTACTATCTCACCATATGATTTATTTGTAGACCGTAACATATTATAAGTCCATGCACATGCTAATCCTCCGATGACCGTTGAAACAATGTATAACCATAAATCCTTATAACATCCCCATATATATTCAGGGCCTAAGCTTCTTGCTGGATTCATTGATGCTCCCGAGACTGGCCTAATCGATTTATCAAAAACAACCATATTTCTTACACAATTTCTAAAAACAATCATAATAATTTTATAAAATATATTCCAATGGGCTTGGATTTAGCTACCCGCTAAACAAGATGTCGAGTACTATGGTTGCACCAATAGCAATTCCTGCAAATGATTCGTTTGCTCGTTTATCAGTAGCTACTGCCGAATTAACAAAGATCAAGTTGAAAGTATCGATGAATTACTACAAACACCGCAGTTTTAGAATTTGATGGGTACGTTCCCACATAAACATCGCCTTTGAGGCTGCAAACGTTGTCGTTCAGATGAAGACGAGCCGTAGAGCTTCGGCCGCTAAGGTTGATCCGAGAACTTGAGCAACAATATAGCCCGGAACCTATATAAAGATATTGATCACAAGTAGTTTATATTACTATATTCATGAAATCATCATGTTATTTATGTGCCTTGTGCTTATAAGCTTTGACGGACCTAAGGCAAATTTTAAGATAATTTTGTTTAAATAAAATATTTTCTAAGGCCTGTTTCAAAATAGAATATATATTTTCTATAAAAAATTAAGTGGAAATTGGAAGTTGTAAACTTATCTTTAAAACAAGATTCAAAATATTTTATGATTTTTTGGGTGTTCAAAATATTATTAAAATAAAATGATCAAACATCATATACAATACATAGTTTGTTTGATAACAAAATTTTCGTGTTTGTTTAAATATACTCATGAATTGATCATGCAAAATCGTCATGGTCAATAAAAATGTTATCATGCATGCATAAATGGATTATGTATATTAGAGTGTATCAGAATTATTAGAATGATTGAACCAGTGGTTTAATGTATAAACCGGTAGACTAGTGAGTATAAATACATGTTATGTATGTAGAAAAGAGTTGAGTTGAATTTCTGAGACAAGAGTAATACCAACATGATCCGCACTGTGAACGTAGAGAGGATTCAAATTCGGATCTTGAAGCGATGCTGTTGCTTAGCCATCACCGGATGTTGAGATGACGGTGGCGTCGATGTAGAGTTGACAACATTCGCATAAAAAGGAGGCATAGCGAAATCACGAACCGAAGGTAAAGGCGAAATTGAAAATCAAGAATCCAAGAGTCGATGAACATAAAGATAGATCAATAAGCGGAGGATCGCAAGATCAAGAGAGCAATCACAACTGAGAGAAAGTGATAGATTGCAAAGAACTCCAAAAGAATCGATCGAACAAAGACGATGACGAAAATGGAAAGACTCATAACATCGAATCGTGAATCGGAGATGACTGGAGCTGAAATCGAAGTGAAATGGAGTTGAACGGGGCTCAGATCGAGGGGAAACGAAGCAGGAAATGTGAATCTCACCGCTCTGATACCATATTAGAGATTGAGCTGAAAGAATCAAGAGGAAGTTTGTTACAGAGAAAAGTATTTGTTTTATTTAACTCAAATATGGTATTATGAATGGAGGATAGAAGGCAGCAATGGCTCAACGTTCTCTTCATCTTAGACATGGGAAGCATTGCGACCAAACGAGGATGAAAAGCAATGGGCGGATAGTGTTTGGTTTGGAGGCTAATTACGACATTCATTCAAAATGTGGGTTGCCAATTACGACAGGCTTCCCACAAGAACAAGACTCGCCTCCTGGGGACTGCAATTACAAACAAACTGCTGCCTTTGCTCACTTGAACCGGAGACAAGGGACCACCTTCTTCTTACGTGTCAGTTCAGCAAGGACGTCTGGAATCAGATTCTCTCCCGCTTAAATCCACCCTCTCAGCTGTTCTGGAATTGGAGTGAGCTCCTCTCTTGGATCCGAGCCTCCTCTCCTACCAGTCCCTCCATTCTACGAAAACTTGCAGTTCAAGCTACGGTATTCCACCTGTGGAGGCAGAGAAACAACATTTACCATAATAATTGTGTTATGGCCCCGGCAGTGATCGCGAATATGGTTTACAGACATGTCAAGAACATAATCCTGGCAAGGAGGAAGAGAAAGCAATTTTGAAACCTCTTGTCTAAATGGTTATTGTAATTTTTCTAGGTTTTTTAACTTTTACAAAAAAAAAAGGTGTTCTTTGCCGGGAACCCAAACAATGTAAATAGCCTCTTCCAGAGCAAATCAAATTCGGGTGGCGGAAGTTACAGCCGCAACCCCTTTACCACCAGAGCTGACTCGTTCTGGTTTTTTTTTTCCTCCCTTATTATTTTAACCTTTATTGCTCTCCCTTATTTTTATCTTTTTTGTCAAGGTGGAGTAGCCACTAGATTCTACTTTGTAAAATCTAAAATCATTAATATAATATTAGCATTCTTAGCAAAAAAAAAAAACCATTAATATAATATTAGCTTCTTTTTTTTTTTAATCTCCTTTATTGTTTTAACCTTTATTGCTCTCCCTTATTTTTTTATCTTTTTTGCCAAGGTGGAGTAGCCACTAGATTTTACTTTGTAAAATCTGAAATCATTAATATAATATTAGCACTCTTAGCAAAAAAAATCATTAATATAATATTAGCATTTTTTTTTATTGCTCTCCTTTATTTTTTTAACCTTTATTGCTCTCCCCTTTTTTTTTTTTTTGCCAAGGTGGAGTAGCCACTAGATTCTACTTTGAAAAATCTGAAATCATTAATATAATATTAGCATTCTTAGCAAAAACAAAATTCGCTATCGGCAGCATGTCATATAATACCCTCATATAATTATTTTTGGATTGGTACAATACTAACATTTATAAGAATGTAAGAACTGAATTTGATAGTAGTATGTTTTTTCTCTTTGGTCACCTGTTTAAAAGGGAACTTCGTAGAAGAAGCTAAGGCAACAGCAAGGTTGAAATGTGCACCGGAGACATGACCAATTGAGTAGAACCATTATGGTTAGTCCCCACCATAGCTATGCGAGGAAGTGTCACCGGTTTACCATACGTTTCATTTACCACCATTGCCGCGCAGCCGGCAAATACCAGAGAAAATGTCCCAACGAACTTGCCAATCAACTAGAGTAGACAACAATAAGCTTTTTAGTATTTTAAGTTTATCCAAAATCACTCAATTTTGATCATCATGACATAAAAACTATGCAACTGAATCAAAAACTCTACCGAACCAATCCTATATAGATCTTAATTCGGTTTGATTATACTTCATAAATTTGAATAACTCAAAAGCCAGAAATTTGAACCAAACTCATATATATATATATATATATATATATATATATATATATATATATATATATATATATATATATATATGATTAGGGCATCTGATCTAAAGGGGCATATTTTAGTTTTCTTATCTTACTTATGTTTATAAATAAAGGAAATTAATAAGATTTTTTTTGTTAAAAATGTACATGGACATTTTTAATTATGATAATTTGAAGGCATCCTACATATATTAACTGAGAAGTCACTTAAGTGACTTTTTTTTACGTATCGATCATTGGTGAAATCTTAAGAAAATCCCCCTATACATTAAAAGAGAAGTCACTTTAGTGATTTCTGCTGAGGTGGCACTCATATAGCGCTTCTCAGGAAAAATGTTATAATTCTATTGGCTGGTTTTTTTGAATTTTTCTTTTTCATTTATTTTAATCAATCGCTTATGTGTAGACAAGCCCAAAACTATTGTCGATTTGGTTAAGCCCATATATAGCTAGGGGATAATAATTATCGATTTAGTTTAGCCTTGGGTACCCGTTCGGGTTCGGATCGGGTATTTCGGATTTTTGGGTATTTCGGTATAGAGGTGTAGAACCCGTTCGGGTATTTCTGTACTTCGGGACGGGTTCGGGTATTTTTAGTTCGGATTCGGTTATTTTGGATCTGGTTCGGATATTTAGATTTAAAAAAAAAATTAAAATTTTCATTTCTCAAGTTTCTTATATTTAAAAATATAACTTTCAGTTAACTAATTTTTTATTTTTAATAGATTGAATAGTTAATAGATTTGGACATAAGATTTTAAAACTAAAATGCTTTAATTTAGTTATTGTTTTTAAATTTCGAATGTAACTTTTTGTTAATTTTTTAAATAAAAAACTTGACATGCATTTTAAGTTAGTAGCAAATCATTTTTTTCGTAATTGTATGTATATCATATAACTTAAAGTATGTGTAGTATCAATATAAATATTTTATATAAAATGAGAGATGTAAACTGAAAATATAAGGTTAATTATACATATGTTCGGTTATCTTCGGATATCTATTCGGGTTCGGGTATTATCCGTTCGGGTATCCATTCTCTCCTTATTCAATACCCGTTCGGGTATTTTGCTTTCGGTTCGGATTTCAGTTCGGGTTTTTCGGATCGGGTTCGGGTGCCACTTTGGATATCGGGTAAAGTGTCCACTCCTACTAATTAGGTTGTTTGTTTTTAATAACTTACCTTTCTAATATGGATTACTTGCGCAAGTTGAAATCATTAAATATGCAAATAACTTATTGACAAAATTTGTTTTTAATAACTTACCTTTCTAATATAGATTACTTGCGCAAGTTGAAATCATTAAATATGCAAATTACTTATTCACAATATGGATTACTTGCACAAGTTGAAATCATTAAATTTTATCGATTTAGTTTACCATTGGGCAAGATTTAGAATTAAGACAAATATTAAAAACTTTCCTTATTATTCAAACGGTAAACTTGTGCATGTTCATATCATATTTATTATATTGCTTACAAAATATTTTAATGTTTCTAATTAGGTTGTTTGTTTTTAATAACGTACCTTTCTAATATGGATTACTTGCGCAAGTTAAAATCATATCATATGCAAATCATTTTTTGACAATACACATTTAATATCGATTAAGTTGAAATCATTAAATATGCAAATAAATTATTGACAAAATTTGTTTTTAATAACTTACCTTTCTAATATAGATTACTTGCGCAAGTTGAAATCATTAAATATGCAAATCACTTATTCACAATATGGATTACTTGCGCAAGTTGAAATCTTTAAATTTTATCGATTTAGTTTACCCTTGGGCAAGATTTAGAATTAAGACAAATATTAAAAACTTTCCTTATTATTCAAACGGTAAACTTGCGCATGTTGATATCATATTTATTATATTGCTTACAAAATATTTTAATGTTTCTAATTAGGTTGTTTGTTTTTAATAACTTACCTTTCTAATATGGATTACTTGCACAAGTTAAAATCATATCATATGCAAATCATTTTTTGACAATACACATTTAATATCTTTCTTTAAACGATTTTATTATTTATTGTGCAAAATATTAAAATCATTAATATGAGAATAAATCGACTGTATATATATAGGAGACACCCAATGTTTTAAAATACAAACATTCTCTTTTCATTCTTTAAAGTATTATTCACAAATCTCTCCTCTCATACTATTAAGGTATTACGACAATGCTGCTTGTGTGCTAAGAAAAATGTGTTTAGACGCAAAGGCTCTTCATCTTTAGAACCTTGAACTCAACTCTTTGTGTCTTGTCTCCAAAAAGCATGTCTGGTCTATCTTTTCCATGTGTTGAATACTGGTAACGACAATATGTCTTCCTTTTTTTATATGTATACCAGGTCATGAGAGTGATAGTGATCCAGAAAACCTTGATTGAACATGCTGAGAAGCTTCGCCAAGTTAAAGCAGTTCTTGAATAGGTTCTTTAGTACTTTCTCTCTCTTTGTTGAATATTTTCCGGGAAAGTATTACATAGTATCATTTAGTAATACTATCTTATATCATTTTTTTTTGTTGAATATACTATCTTATAAGTAAGCTAGCATTATGCATTTTTTATTTAATTCATGAGGTCATTTTTTCACAGCAGAGAACTTTTTGGAATGGCGCATGGAGGAAATTTCTCAAGGATATACAGGAAGGTTCAACTGAAGCCGCTGAAGTGGGATGGTGAAGGCGAAGAATAAAGACCTGTAGAGGCCCTTATGATTCTTAAATACGGCGGTGTTCTAACTCACGCTTGTAGAAAACAGGTGTTTACATACTCTACCATTTAATTTGTCATTGTTATATATATATATATATTTACCAAATATGGAAGAATTGTTTAACTTATTGACGTTTATCATCACTTGCCATATAATCGAACGAATATTACAAATAACGAAACTATTCTCGAAATTATTGAAAGACTAATAATGTTTTATTTATTACTTTTAATATTTATAACCTGTAAAATAAAATGAACGAAATTTTATATAAGATAATTATAATAGTTTTATCCTCTACTTGATAAATTGTGTTCGAATATAATTATATAATAACTATTTTAAATATTACAAAATCCAAAAATGTTTATTAATATTATTTTTAAATTATTTATCGTTGTTTAAAGAATAAATTTATCATAATTTTAAAATAATTTATAAAATGCTTACAAAATGCAAGGCAAAGTTGCACTTTCAAGAGTTAAGTCGAGATCTGGATTAAAAATCCTAATAACTGGTAAAGAAGGAAAGCCGAAGACAAAAACATTGAATGTTTTCTACAAACAAATTTTTCAGAATATTCCATAGTCACGGTACGTAATTTTAATCTACTTTTTTCAAATACAAATTTTAAAATATATAAACTGTTACAATTATTTATTTTTTGTATTTGCCAGATGGGTTTTGATGAGTTAGGAGACCGATGACGGTATGTCAATTTAATATTATTTCATGTTCAATAAAATTTTGAAATTTATAAATTTATCAAATAATGTTAACCCGTCAAATTGCTTACAAAATTTATTTAATTTTTTGCACGTTTCTAATTGAATTTGCTTTCTTTATCGAGAAATGTACTTCATAATTTATATTATTTATGGATAATATTTTGATTTTTATTATATTTTCTTTTAATATGTCTACATAAATGTTTGTTTATTATTTATGGAAAAATAATATTATTCACCTAAAATAAAGAATTACGAAACATATACAATACAATTTTAATTAATGATAATATAAAATCTGTTACTTCTAAAACTATACACTATTTATTCTTTTTTGAATGAAAGTATCTTCGTAAACACACAGAATATTTTGTGACGTTGCAATTATACATACACACAATATCTGCTTCTTCATACTGACGTTACTGTGTTCCCTCTCGTGAAGTACGGGCCGAGAGAGAACACAGGGTGCAGACCGATCATGTTCTTATACCCGCACAGGGTGCGGACCGATCACCTAGTTATTATAATTTGAATGGTCGCTGAGTTTTAATTTTTATTTATTTTAATTAGACTTAAACATAAAAGGTAAGTCTAATAATCCATTAATATCACTTGCCAAATAATCTGCATAATATTACAAATAATGATTTATAGTAACCAATTGTCAAAATTATAGAAATAGTAATAATGTTTGATCAATTCTTTTTTATATTTATAAACTACATAAAATAATGAACGAAGACAATTTATATAAATCGATATAATGATTTTATATTCTTATGTAAAGCATATATATTCATATATAAAGTATTATAACAACTATTAATGTTTTACAAAGTCCATACATTCTTTACAAATCATTTATAAAAAATGAAAAACATTTATAAAATTATTTATCTTGGAAGTTGTAAGTCATTTATAAAATTTTCTAATTTAAATATATTTATATCGATAACTATTACAATAATATATATATATATATATATATATATATATATATACATCCAACTAATTAGCTTAAACCTCAACTTACTTTATATTTACCCAAATATATATATATATATAAGTATGTCAAATGGATGCACAATAATCAAATATACAACTTGAAAGCCCAAAAGAGATGAAATATAATTTTTTATAGTTGAATTCATATTTCAGGCAAGAAAAAATACAAAAGAATGATGATTTTCTTTTTGAAAAAAAAAATAATTCTTAGATAAATTAGAGGCTATTGATTTTACATTGATAATTTAACAGATAATTTGCATGATGTGAGAGAAAAAAATACACTTTTTGAAATTTTATTTTGAAGTGTATATTTCTATTTTGTGTTCTTGAAAGGAAAAATATTGTATCTTCATATTTTATATTATTTTGGTTAATTTGTTTGTTAAATTTCCAAATATTATATATATATATATATATGAATCAATTGAATTTAATGATTTATTTATTAGTTAACCTTATTTGATGTTGAATTCCATTTTGTATTATCAATTTTGGAAATTTTTAACATTTTAAAAATAGTAACCTGTAATTATAATTCATATATTGATTTTTTTTCTAATCATGTGTGTATACTCACAATGACTTATAGCCTCATATATAGTATATGTTATTTTGAATATTTTCAATAATATATAACCTAAACTTTGAAAACAATGAGTTTAATTAATTTACATATAATTTTTTGAAAGTCTTGTATTCTTAATATTAATTCTTATTTTGTATTTTATTTTAATGTTACATTTCGAGAAATATAATTTCGAAGTAAATTTATTTATAATGTTTTACTTTTGTTAACTTACCTTGTTAGATATTAGTTTCTATTTTATTTAAATGATTTTATGAAAATGTTTAAATTCTAATAAAAAAATACTGAATTGTTTATCACTGATTTATAGTCTTAGCTTATATATAATGTATGTTATTTATGAATGTTTTCAATAGCATATAGCCTAAATTTGAAAATCATGAGTTAAATTTATAGTTATAATTGTTTGAATTATTGCATCTTAAAATTAATTATTATTTTTAGTTAATTCATGTTAAATTTAGAAATTATTATATATATGTATATATATATTAAGTTAATATATGTATAATGTTTTTACTTTTCTTAGTTTGCCTTATTTAATATTGATTTCTTTTTATTATGAAATAAAAATAGTTTTGTGGAAACATTGACATATTTAAAACTAAAAAATAAAAATCTTTATTTGTCATAATATGATTGGTTGTTTTAAATCATATCCTAATGGCTTTTAGCCTCAACTTTTATTTAATAGTTCACCTTATTTGATGTTGAATTCCATTTTGTATTATCAATTTTAGAAATTTTAACATTTTAAAAATAGTAAACTATAATTATGATTTTTCATATTTTGATTGTTTTTTTTTCTAATCTTATGTGTATACTGTCAATTACTTATAGCCTCATATATAATATATGTTATTTTTGAATATTTTCAATAGCATATATTCTAAATTTTGAAAATCATGAGTTAATGTTAATTAATGATTAGTTATAATTGTTTGAAAGTCTTGCATTTTTAATATTAATTCTTATTTTGTATTTTATTTTAATGTTACATTTCGAGAAATATTATATATATTAAATAAAATTTAATTATAATGTTTTACTTTTGTTAACTTACCTTGTTTGATATTGGTTTCAATTTTATTTTAAATGATTTTATGGAATTTTCTAAATCCTAATCAAAATATAATGAATTGTTTCTCACTTATTTACATTCTTAGCTTATATATAATGCATGTTATTAATGAATATTTTCAATAGCATATAGCCTAAATTTTGAAAATCATGAGTTAAATTTATAGTTATAATTGTTTGAATTATTGTATTTTAAAATTAATTATTATTTATAGTTAATTTATGTTAAATTTCGAAATATTAATATATATATATATATATATATATATTAAGTTAATATATGTATAATGGTTTTACTTTTGTTAGTTTGCCTTATCTAATATTGATTTTTTTTATTATGAAATAAAGAGTTTTTTTGGAAACATTGACATACTTAAAATAACAAATTAAATGTTTTTTGTCATAATACGATTAGTCGTTTAAAATCCTACGTGGAAGCTTTCAATGGCTTATATCATCAACTTTTATATAGTATAGATATAGATTTTATTTTTGAAATAATTTTGTTTTGTAATATTGACATTTTTAGAAATAGAAAATTAAAAAAAAAAAACAATTCGTAGATTTTAGTACTTTAAAATAATATGTGAATATTCTCAATGATTTATAACATCAACTTATATATATTATATGTTATTTCAGAATATTTTCAATATTATGTAACCTAAGCTTTGAAAATCATGAGTTTAACTTTAGATTTATATAATTATAATTATATGAAAGTGTTGTATTTTAAATTTAATTATTCTTTTGTTATTTATTTTTAGTTTTCGAAAAAACTATTAAACATTATGTTAACTTAATATAGTATTTATATCTTTGTAAATCTACCTTATTTGATATTGATTTATATTATAGTTTAAAATAAACAATATATTTGGTAATGTTGACATTTTTATAATTTGATTTTTAAATTTTTTTGACATTTTTAGAAAAGCAAACTAAAATATTGATTTGTCATACTACGATTGATGGTTTTAAATCTTATGTGGACGCCCTCGATAGTTTATAGTCTCAACTTTTATATAGTATTAGATTCACAATTTTTGTCTGTTAGGTTTTTATATAGGTTGTATGTATATATTTAGGCTTAGTGATCGATGATTGATTTATGTATAGATATTAAGCCAAGATTAAACATGATAACCAAAATGTGTATAGCTGTATTGTTGTGTGCTGGAGATTAACTAATTTGTTAATTAAAGATTATGAAAAGCCTCATATTTCCCTGTTCCTAGAGGTATTGGGTTTGTATTCTCTCTCTGTTCTGCTCCCACCACGTCTTTGCATGCACTTCCCCAAATCGTTCCCGGCTGTTGATTAAACCAAAAAACAAACATTAGTAACGGTATCAATATAATGATGAAATTCAAAATGTCTTACAACATCTCTTTGGTCACCGATATTATAATCCGGAAACCAAACTAATCATAGGATTTTAAGTACTAAATAACCAATTCAAACTGCTGAAAATCTTGTAAATGTTTCATACTTTAAGGTAACAGGGATCCTGAACCATGAGCTTAGCTTAGCTTAGAGGGTTTAAACGATTGATCCTAAATGCTTAGCTTAGAAGTTTGCTATACCTGAATCTGACACGACGTAACTCTCTAGTCCCATCTGCTAACTGTCTGATAGTAATATAAACGCCTGGCTCATCCTCTTCAATCCACTCAGCCTGCATTTCACTAGCATTGCTCATGGACGGTGCCTCATCTCTCGAGGAAGTCGTGGTTCGTGATGCATCCATCAGAGGTCCTCCATTGTGACCATAGTTGCTAGAGCCACCATAGAAATGATGCGGCACATTAACTCCTGGAGGTCTGAAGTTGTGTCTTGGTGTCCAGTCTTTGCTCTCTCTCGCTGATTCCATCTTTGAGTAAGTTGAATCTCTCTGTGACTGAAAAAAAATAAACAAGACACGGTTCACTAAAGGTTCTTGTCTGGAGGAGAGAGCTTTCGGAATGTGTTTTTAACCTGGTCCTCGGATCTTGCAGGAGTTTGAAGAGCTTGGCGGTTGAATCTCTGTACATTGTAAAGCTCAACGACTTTTTCATAGTTCTCACCCCACCACCGTTGAGCTTGCCACTTGTCGAAAATCTCTCGGCTTTCAAAACAAGACACAAGTAATGGTTAGTTTTCAAAACAAGACACAAAACAGGACATGCAGGTTCTGTTTTAGTCACTACCTACTGATCTATAAAAAAAACTTAAAGATCACACACAGAGGTTGTTTTGAGTAGTTCAATTTACCTAAAGCGGATCCGCTTAAGATCATTTCCTCCGGTGGGAAGCGACGAGAATGTGATATGGACACCTGGTTCTACTTGAGCCATCCATTCTTTAGGCCCTTCCTCATCTAGTACCACATCACAAGACTGAGCAGATATAGATTCCCGATCGTTTCCATAGACTGAAGTGAACTTTTTTGGTTCTGATCGTCCGGCTGGATGGTGAGAGGAGTTTGTGAAGTCCCAAGCAGGAGTTGAGCCGGCACTTCCACCCATGTAAGGGTAGGGAACACCATCAGAAGCGTTGTCATAATCTGGGAACGGTCTGTGTCCTTTCTTCAAGGGGCTGGTAGTGGAACCAGTGCATGGCTTGCATTGTTTATAGGCACCCGAGAATTTTATAGCCATATCTTTAATCTGCATAACACAAGTTACCCACACACACACACATTTTAAAACGCAATGATGTTGAATACAACAGTTTCACTACCATTATATGTACGTAGTTTCAGGCTTTTAGCCATGACTAAATGCGCCAAGAGAAGTATATATTTAGCCAAAAGAAGTAAAAAGACGACTAATATGATCATATTCTTTAAAGAGGATCGACGAGATCTAACATGATTAAAATTATATTCAAAAAACTACTTCATTAGCAAATATTAACCAAAGCATTAATCTGCCACTATGCTCTCAAGAAATTATATAACTTTCAATGTGGATTTTTCCGTACTTGTTTGACTTTCTTTTTTTTTTTGGATAAATAAACACTGACATAATCTATTAAAAAGAGATTGGTGAAAGATTCAATAAGCAAGTAGAAGGATCAACAACGAAAGAAGATATTCATAGATAGAGATGAGACCTGTGTGGTTAGGCTTTTGACGGCTTCTTTAGTATTGGGAGTGGTGCCTCCACGCGCTCCATTACCGACTTCCTCACCTCCGTCTGCTTTCGTACAAGCTATGCAAGTAAACATCTTTTCTGCTCACTATTTGTTTGCCTTTTCAGCCCTACAAAATCGTATAAAACAAAGTCTACTTAAAATAAACACCACACAACCAAACCTCAATGAATAATACTACAAACCAAAACAAAATCATTACAAAACCAAAAGTAGAGACAACTAAACAATAACGGGATCCACAATCCGACATCAAACACGGTAGACATATAGCTTATGTAATCAGAGTACATATTTTAATTTATTGAAATATAAAATAATAATAGGAAATGATGAAATGGTCCTACGATAGCAGTAACAGACAAATTGTAAACATTAGTTACAAGTTGGAATATAGGAAGGGGAATTCGGATGCCGATTTGTCGTTCTCTCTAACGCAAACACAGCACAAAAGGATAAAAGTTGTGACGTATCTCTCTTCTGGTTAGAAAACAACTACTCAAAAGAAAATAGAACCTTGATTTGGTTTAGTTTAACTTACAAACAAAAGCTTAAATATTTTAGAGAGCTAAACCCATTTCATACCGAAAATAATAAAAGTGGAAAGACAGTAACCTCGGAGATTTACACACTTAGCTGGAATCAAATAGTTTAACTTATAAGAACCAAAGCTTAAATATTTCAAGAACTAAACCCATTTTTTATTTTTCTACAACTAAACCCATTTCTGTTCATACCAAAGATATCATAAAACTGAAAAGAAAAAACAGTAAACTCGGAGATTTTTTTTAATCTCTGAAGCAAAGAACACTAACTGAAATTAATAAAATAATATAAGCTTTTACGGAGGTTCATTATATTTAGTTCGTTGATCTTTGATTGAGACAAAAAGTGTTGAAAGATATTTAAACTACAAGTTACACTTCTCTTTTTTAAAAAGAAAGAAATAGAACTTGGGGATAAGAGGATAGGACCCCAGTGAGGAAAAAAAATTGTATGTTCTGAAAAATGGTTTAAAATAGACTCTTTACTTTAATTAATTTACGAGTAAAATAGTCCATTTTAAAAGCAACCATAATAGAAACAAAATTTTCTTCTTTGTACTTTAAAGTGTTATGGTATACAGAAATGCTTTTGTTTGCAGCAAAGAGCCCATCCCTCAACTAACACATATCAAAGGAGATGAAAGAATAAAACTTTTTTTTTGCAGTAGCCGAAAGTCCTGACATTAAAAAACAAAATAAAAATACTACTAACTTAACAAAGAATCAAATAATATGTTCAGATTCCTCCGTGTGTAGCACCATTCAAGACCAAAAAATACGATCATTAATGGAATAAACTGGAAAAGGAAATATTGAATGTATTAAACAATAGAATGGAATCTTGACAGTCACGTGTAAGGAAAAAGAAAAAGAGTTTGGTTTCTATTTTAGGGTTGTGTGTGATGATGGACCAATCTAAAGCGTGTCGAGAGATGAAAGCTACAGATATGAATCTGTATTCAGAATACAAACGATCACGAATTACGAAGAATGGGGTTTTTTATTATGAAAAGCAAAGGCAAGAATAACTGATACAAAAAGCCATTATTATAGACATTGAATTTTTTGATTTGATTTGAATGGATATTAGTAGATTTACTGACCTTTGCTTCGATATCTGCGTGTTTGATTAGAGAGCGCTGCTGCTTTTATTTCCTCTTTAAGGTTTAGTCCCTATTGTGATAGCCGGCACGAGTGGGGTTTGTTCTGTGTCTAAGCCTACATATAGACCATCAATGGTTGCACAACATTAGCAACCGTAATAAATGTGAGTAAAAGGACGAGTCAATTGATGATGGCAAGAGAGAAAAACTTGGCGTATTCTTCTTCTTTCTTTCTTTAAAGTAAAAGTTAGGAAACAATAAATACAAGGAAGCTTTTGAAACGAACAAGAAACGTAAGATTTTCCTGGAAAGATTTAAGAAAAATCTGTTTGAATACTTAGGAATCGGACACTAGAGATATCTTTTGGAAACTTACTATGCTATTTTATCCCCCAAAAAATAATAGAGACGAGTGACGAATCGATTCTGTCAAAATCAAATGACAGAGGAGGGGCAACAATGTAACAGTTCAAGGCACCTTACCATGAAAAAAAGAAAACTCAGTGAATCTTTTTCCGAGAAAAAAAATAGTTTGAAAAGATAAAAACGAGTGATATATCTCTGTTTGCTTTCTCAATCGTTTCTACAGAAGCGAAAGTACAAAAACACAAGCAACGAATCTCCCTACTGACCTGAAATGTCTGCTTCGTAGCGAAACAGAATCAGATTCTCAATACAAAACTTCACACTCACGAAGCAATACAACTCAATGCGAACAGATAATTTTCTTCAAGAACAGGAAGACAAGTTCGGGTTATCGGGTCACCCGAGAACTGAAACGGAGCTCTGATATTTTTGTTTTGTATGTCGAAGAGAAAGAGAGAGCAGACAAGTGCGTATTTATACGTGGAGGAAAGTGAAGGTTTTAACGGCGTTAAGTCTTCATTTATTTAAAAGAAAAACACAGAGGAGAGTTCTTTGGTCGAGTTAAGAGACGGCAGCGAGGGCCCATGTTGTCTTACAGTGGCTTACGTGTGCTGGAACTTGATTACTTGGCTATTTATCACTCGTTCGTGAAACCGGGTCGGGTTATGGTTACGATATACTTACTTGACATGCCAAGCGAACGGTCGCATCACTATTCGCTTTGTCTAGGTTCGTTTTTAAATTTAATTTAATATATACTACATTACTACTCTTTTTTTTTATTAAAAAACAAAATATTATATACTATCAATACATTTTACTACTCTTAAAAATATCATATATAAATTAAAAATTCACAAATATATATATACATTGAATACATGAAACATATCATTTGTACATCTACATGTAACATTTTTTGTCTTGTTATAGATGTGATGATCATGTGTGAAACTTGAAATACTACATGAGTAAAGAAAAAAGTATCGACTGAGAAGAGAACATATCATTTTATGGTTGAAACTTGAAATTTACAAGTTAGAAATAGCTCAGGGATTATAGTGCTCGTATATATATTATTAAGCTAGTATAGTATAGTATTATATTGTGAATGCGTATAGTTGAAGTTTTCTTAACTAGTGTCATTATCAAAGATTAATGTTTGCATGGTGGATAGAACTTGAAGTATGGGATACATACAGCTATGCTATTTGCTTCACACGTGACATGTTTGTTTGTCATGTACGTTTCTCTTACACATTCCTCATTCTCCGACCAAATATTTGCTGTCTATTTTTTTTTCTTTTTGTAAAAAAGAAATTATTTGATTTAGATTCAGTTTCTCGTTTTGTCTATTTGTTTTTACTTGCATATGTAAGCAGAGCCGGCCCGTGGGTTCAGTTCGGGGTTGATAAAAAGTAGCCAGTCGTGATGGTTCATTCTGTGCACAAACTATATGAAGATATGTGTCTTCGAATTTCGCTAAACATTACAATAATTAACATAGGAATCATAATCTTGAACTGATCTGAGTCTTTGAAATATATGAAAAAGCACAGACACAGTGTATATAGTTCTAATCAAAATGAAAATGAAAGTTTTAATCAAAATAACATGCATATAGTTCTTGTCATCGAAGTTCGAACTCATAGGTAAGATTCATTAAAAAAAATGTAAAAGCATGATGAACAAGCTGCTTGCTTGACTTTACTTAGTCCTGTTGTTCATCGATCTTTTCCTTTTGAGAAAACACAATAGTAGAAAAGAATTACTCGAGTCCGATAAAGATGGTTAACTAAAACACAAACTTTTAATTATAAAAATTACTAAATAAACGTAGGCATTAGAAGATCCGTCTCCAAAGTCACGTAGGTTGATGATATTGTAACGTTGATTCGTGGTTAAGTAATAGGGACATTACACATATGTCTTCTCTGTATTATTTAATATTTTCCTCATACATATTTTGTAAGTTATTCATTTTCGAGTAATTAAAACAAACAATATGAGAACGGGAATACTTGAATTCAAGTTTGAAGTCCAAGTTATGAAGCTAGTGCAAGAGTGGATTTTTAAGTTTCGGATGTATATATTTTTCATATATTTAATTTTTTTTTGCTATAACAAATATTGTACTAAATGACAAAATGCTATAAACATTTACTTGAATTTACGGCAGCACTATACAAACTATTGGAATTGTTTTATGTTTAAACATCCAGTACTAAAGGCGTGTCAAACAGCTTTTTTTTGTTTACTCTAAAACATTGAAAACTCTGAGGTTGCATAAAATTAAGCACTAATATTATGTGCAACATGTTCGACGATTCTATACTTTCTTGAAAAGAAATAAAATCAGACAAACATAAAATGCATCTCTTTAACCCAAAACGTGGGGGCCTTGGGGGTGGGAACTTAACTTTTATATATTCCTGGGGCTACCCTGTCTTTAAGCAAAGAATGCTTCGAACTGAGGGACAACAAAACTCCAAATAACTATCCAATTAAGAAGTACATATGACGATATTATATGAAAATAAGAAGAAATTTGCATGCAGTTTTACGTTTAAAACATATTGTAATTTTAAACAATAAATGTTCAAATATTTTTACAAAAAAACTAACTTCAAGAGTCTAGTTCAAAACAATATTAATCATGATTTCGCTATTATTAAAAAAATTAAAATACTGTCGAAGTAAAAGTTAAAAAAAAAAAACTAAATATGTTTTGTGGTTTTAGTAAAACAAAAAAAAACATATTTGTGGTATCTTAAGATATGATAACACAATGCACAATTGTCGATAGTGGCTCAATCGTTTATATTGAAACTTTATCTTGTAAAAAGAATTGCATCAATTATATGAAGCACTGCACTACGTACAGTTGAAACAAAAATGGGCTATACAAAAATATATTTTTATGGTGTAAATCAAAAGGATATGATTCTAACTTATATAATTGCGATTTAACTAATGTGCAAGAAAAGTATATGAGACTTTTGTCCAAGTATAGTCGATGTCCCCAAAACACTTCCCATCTTGTGTTATAGTATATGTTATGTCTTTTGGATTCGTTTTACTAATAAAAATACAAACATATTCTTCAGCTTTGTCGTTTTTATTTTTCATTCTTTATGTTCCTTTTTAAACTTTTCACTGCATTGTTAGATCATATTCTATTTCTGAAGAAATAATATATTTACTTATTTAGATATCAAAATGATCATGTAAATTAAGAAAAACAATTTTCTAAACTACCATTCGCTAATCTCTTAAAACCACCACTAAGATGTTTAGATTACAACAATTACGTACATAAACTTGTGTGTTAAATAGTGTTAGTTCGCAAGATTTTTGGTTTTCTTCCGTTTTACGCATGTTCCTGATCATTTCCAAGAGGCTACCTACCTCTGATTAGTGAAAAACCTGTGTTGGAACTCTGCTTTTTAACAAAAATCCAGAAGCTGGTTTTTTCGACTTTCCGGTGATTTTTCCTCGGACTTTTCCGGTCAAACAGATGTTTTGTGGCCGGATTAATAGTGCGTTGCAAAGCTTACAACGAAAATTTAGTATATTTAAACGTCAAAAAATATTTAAATAAAAATAATATTTAAATAGAATAAGATATGAAACAACAAAAATGGTAACTTAGAATTATACAAGTTTCAAAAAGATTATGTTATTACCAGTGTCCCACATCGGGGAATGATGCCTTGAGGAGTAATATATACATGTTCTCCCACCATTGTCATAGGTCAAATGCTTGTGAGAGAGACTCAGCTTGGCTCTGCACCATCGCCGTTCAACTGGCTCAGGCGTGGGCTTTGGTCCAACATTGTTTTTGGACTAAGTTATTTTCAGTTTTCTAGTTCACTTTAAACGACATATAGTTCATGAGAAAGAACATGATTTTCTCTACTTTGACAAATATTTAATCAAGAAAAGATCTTGTTGAGGAAGTTTCGTAACGCCTAACCTCTGAGATCTTCACGAGATTCCCGCTAACGTGCATACGTACAGCAATTACGGTGAATAGCTTGTCTTCTCCTCTTTAAATGTTCGTCTTCTCTTATTATCATGTGATTCATTATTTGCTACATCACATCGTCTCACTACTGAGCGAATAATAAAAGTTAAGGAAAAATATTTTATCTCGACTCCATATGCTGTTTACAAAAATGTTTTTCATATTAACTTTCATTTCGTATATTTCCTTAATATCGCTTTATTTAATCATTTATGTAAATTCGGCTAATGTCGAATGGAAATCCTCATAGCGTAAAACCTCACGCTTTAATGGACGCTTCACAAAACCACTGACTCTTTCACCGTCATACACCATAGCCAGGCTAGAGGCTCCAGATCTATATATATGATTCTTCACTGGCCTTTCCCCTGCGACCGCTCCTCCTCCACTGCGCATCAGTTCCGCTGAAGTCAACACAGCCACGACGAGCTCTACCTCTGCGACATTGCCCTAGCTGCTCAGCACATTGTTTTCTATGTACTCCAACGACAAGCCTAGCCAGATCCATAACTCTCTCCAGCGAGTTAACATAGTTTGGCGCGCGTGACAACCCACCTTCTCCCAACAAAACCCTGGAGATTACTATGATCTTTATGGGCTTGGACCTGGCCATTTGGTATGAACATTAGACCTAATTTTGCGTGTCAAGAAGGCTCTACGGTTCCAGGGTCTCCTACCCTTTAAGTCATCTGCTATTTCTTACTAGAATGTCATTTCCAGTTCTAGTTAAAGCTTTTTGACTATGATTTTGGATCTCTCAACTCTTTTTGGCCAACAATCGAGCACCGTTAGAGATGATTGCAACCACCGTTAGAGATGATTGCAACCGCTCTCAAAACCCGTTGGTTGGATATTTCAACGTTAGTATTGAATCTGATTTCAATGTTTTCTTCCAAGCATAGTTTTAGACTTTCAAGTGAAGTTTTTCTATAGATCTATTCTCTTTTAATTTTAAATTAATTTATAATTTATATGCATCATTTATATTAATAATATTATATTACTTTAATTATATATATGATTTTAGATATGTTATATCTAATCGATTTTGTTGTTTTTACATTCGATTAGTTATCATTTGGGTAAATTAGATTGCATATCTGAATCCAAGTGTAATATTTTTTATTCTTTATATCAAAATTTGATTAATTTCTTATTTGCATTCAGGTGGTTGTTGTCTTAGATATGTAAATATAATTTATGAAAATTATGTATATTGTGCTTAGAATGAAATAAAAAATAAACTAAAGTGTATGATTCCAAATTACATACATTAATATAACGATAATATTATGAATATTTTACAAAAGAACTAAATTGTAACAGTTGGTTAATATTTTATTTTTATTTTTAATATGTTTTGAGTTGTCCTATGATTTATATTTATAAAATAAATTACTATTCTTATAAAATTATATATTATTATCGTAGTTAAATCTATGATTTTAGATATAAGTTAGATTAGTCGAGTCACTCATGTTGTGAATATATTGACTTACATATATTATTTCAAATTCAAAATGAAGTATAATTATTTTTATTATAATTAAGTCAAATCAAATCAATTTTATTTATAATTTAAATATGCATGTATTTTCATAACATTTATCAAATTATATATTGATGTTTTTTAAAAAAATATTAGAAAATAAAGCGATGATCAAAGTTAGATGCATAAGTAGCTAATACATTTTTGGAAGTTCATAAACACATATCAATATTTACAATAATTAAAATATTTATAATTCTAAATAACTTTATGCCAACATTATATTTTAAATTGTTTTGCCAACATTATTTAAATAATTTTGAAAATGAGAATTCAGATTTGTTTTGGTATTTGATTATGGTTCTACTTGTCCACAGACATAAAAACATAAAATTTAAAAACAAATTAATATTAAGAAAATATATAACGTTAATAATGATAAAATATAATATATCTACCTTATTTAAAGTACTTTATAACCATTTGATCAAACTTTTTGTTTAAAAAAAATAGTTTTTTAATATCTCTTAAAAATAAGCACTTAACAAAATTGTGATTGTATTTGAAAATAATATTATATAAGTAAAATATAATATTTTGATTTTTTTTTGCTGTTATTGAAAATATATAATCTACTAAATATATGAAAATAAATAAAATATTTCAATATTACTAATTAAAAACTAGTTTTAGTCAATTATTACTTAATTATTTTATGTAATCATCTGAGAAAATAGATAGATATATAAAAATATTTTTATTACTTTAATTTTTTTGTATTATTTAAAACTATGTTTTAAAAGAAATAATATATCTTTTTCTAATATCAAAATATTTCTAAGAAAAAATAGATATAAAGAAAATATTTATTACTTCAAAAGTATATTTTATGTTATTTAAATGGAGTGTTATTATTTTGTGAACTTTCTTTTTAATGAAATAATATTATATATACATATATTTCGTTTAAAATTTGTTTTTTAAACTTTATAAATGTTTCCTTTTTATTTTATGTCTATAAATGTAAGATTACTATTTTGTTAACTTTCCCCTTTTATGAAATCATATTATATATTCATATATTTTCGTTTTTCAATTCTTTTTTTGACTTTATAAAATTTTCCTTTTATGATATGTATATGTTTTTGGAAAATTTTAAAAAGTAAACTAAATAATAAATAAATAATAGTATTTTAAATGTAAATTAATTTATTAAGGGTATCAATGTAAACAATTATCGTGAAAATTAACGTGAGAACGACACATAGGAAACTGATTTTCTCAAATAATATTATAGTGATCGATTAATGTATTTTAACTCCTCC
The DNA here is from genome assembly GCF_020379485.1 of Brassica napus. Classification (NCBI taxonomy): domain Eukaryota; kingdom Viridiplantae; phylum Streptophyta; class Magnoliopsida; order Brassicales; family Brassicaceae; genus Brassica; species Brassica napus. The sequence goes on from NC_063438.1 coordinate 18,711,449, forward strand.
AAGATTTGCCAGTCAAAAGACTTAATGGCAAATAACTTAAAGGGCTTGGCTCAATCAAAAATTAAAGAATCTACATTTACATGTGCACAAGTGACAAGAGTCGGTTCTTTTTCATGTCTGATATTTTAGTTTAACTTTTGGATCATTTCTATCTATACGATTCTATTTCGATGGTGTTAAGTCGAACATCTTTATCTAAAGATGTCATAAGCAAAATCAGATTGAATTGAATTCAAGATTCTGTTTTTAATATTTGTACTACTTTCTTCAACATTAAGAGTTATGTTAAACCGAAGCCATTCTGTACCGTTATCTAGCATTTTAAACAATTATCAGAATTCCTCGTTGTCTTAACATATAAAACGAGTACAAACACATAGTTCTTCGGTTTAGAATGGTCCTCTCATAAACCAAACCACATTTAGCCCAACAACAAATTCTGATTTAGTTTTGGGGAATCACATATCAGCAACAGACCAAAGGTACGCTTCACTTTCCGTTGCTTTTTCTCACTTGTCTTCTTAAACCTGTCCTTCTCATGTCCTATATAACCCCCACAAAACAGATCAAATAAATAAGCTTCTAATGGATTCTTTTTATTTTATATGTGCAAAGGTAAAACACATAACAGAAAAAAACTTACCAGTACTGCGGTCAACTCCATCCCAATGTCTACCGGGTTTGATTCCATACCGATTAGGTGCAGCTTCTAATCCTCTTGTTATCCAGCTGTGCTTTGGGATACTTTGTGGTATTACAAATCCAGATTTTTTCATCTCCTCGTTGTCTCCAAGATCCATAAGAGGTGCCTCGTACTGCTTTTTCTGCGATATAGAGATCCGCTGATATGTTAGTTTTTTTTATTCAAAGGCGGGTCTTGGTCAGTGGTGAATTTTGTAGTAGGCAGAAGTACTATCAATACCTTCACCAAATGAGCCATTGGATCTCCCCATCTAACTCTTTCTTTCATCATTTGATCAAGCTCGGGATCATCCCTGAAATGACATGGATAAAACCGTTTGATTAACAACCAAGTGGATAGTAGCTCAACCTCAAGCTCATGAGAAAGAGACGATATAATACCTGGTCCGAGCAAATGGCTTATCCTTCTCAAGCTCAAGTTCCTGTAGTCTAGCTTCAGCATCACGCTTCTGAGCTAAACCTTGGCCCCATTCCAATTTGATCTCCTACAAAGAATTAGCCAATTATGTTGCCAACTGTTTCTCTCTCACTTACTCAGATTCACTATTCATATTCTGTAAAACATAGAGTTAACAGCAAACAGTACCTTTGGCTTCTCTATCACTTTCTTTTGCTTTGATTGAAGATATTCCTCCTTCGATATACGCTTCCCTGCAATATCAATAAATAACCATATGGGAGTGAGTCATGCTATATTCATTCTCACCGAAAATTATAGGGACCTAAGAACCTATTCTCGGTCCTTACCTGTAATCTTGTCACGGAACACTGCTTCTGCATTCTGACCAGTTAGCTCGGAATCCATATTTTTAAACCTGCAAAATAGTTTAACTTGTCAAAATGGTTTCTTGTCAAGTCCCAAAGACGTAAAAAGACAAAATCCTAATAGAAAAAGGAATGGTTAAATCTGAAAGAAAAGTCTGCTTTAAAATTATTACCTCAGCTGTTCATCCTGCTTCTTCTTTCGATATTCACTTCCAATGTCTTTGCCACTAATTAGCCCAGTCTTCCGTTGCTCTTGCTTGTTTGGGGAGGTGGTGATTCTCTGCGCGGTCTCCTTGGTGGAGAGCTATCAAAATTGGAACTCCTCGACACAGTTTTCCTTTGAGGCGAAAGATCCGAGTCTCGGGAACCCTTCACACTCACGCTCCTGCGTGGTGGAGATAAATCAGAGTTCGAGCCAAGAGATTTTGAAGGCCTTCTACCAGGTTCAGGTGATGGAGAATGATATCGTCTTCTCCGTGGAGGAGAAAGATCATTGCTCCTTTTGTTAACATCTGAGACAAGTGAATCCTTTTTCCTGCGAGGGGGAGATAAATCACCGTCTAACTCAAGAGAATCTGAACGCTTTCGCTTCTTTCAGGCGATACAGGATGAACACGTCTCTTCCGAGGAGGAGACAGATCTTCACCCAGACTTTTGGGGGCTGTATCTTCAGGTTCTGGTGAAGGAGAATCATTCCTGGCTCGTCTTTTGCGAGGTGGTGTCAAATCAGAATCCAAACTAACAGGCTTGGCATGTAGTCTGTTAGGTTCAGGGGAAGGTGTATAATGACGTTTTCTCCGACGTGGTGGTGACATGTCTGTTTCAGGAAGTGAACCCCTAGACCCACCAGGCTCAGGAGATGGAGAGTCGTTACGAGTCCTGTGTCTCCTTGGAGGAGAAATATCATCAGATCTTTGGGGGTCTGAAGATAAACTCACCCACCCACTCCCATCCTCAGCAATGGCATTTTGGGCACGCCTTGCCTTGATTTCCTCCAACCTCCTCATTCTCTTAACCTCAATGTCCTCGTCAACCACAGGCCTTTCCTCTTAGACAAAACAGAAAAAAAAAAAAACTTATTAGTGTCAACTGCTACTCTTTCAGGAAGGAAGTTAAGAAAGAGTTTTAAGGGCATTACCAGCTGAATAATTTTCATTATCTTCCTCGTGGGGATCAACCTGCTTCTGCCAAACGGGATCTTCATCCACAACTAAAACACCAGTGGGTTCAGGCTTGGAAGGCTTCTTCTTTTTCTTTTCTATAACCTCACTACTTTCATACTTCTTCAAGTAATCTTTCATAGATTTCACCCCTGTTCTTGAAGCAGCCATCTTCCAGAATTTAAAGCCTAGTAACCAGTAAAATAAACGTGGAAAATTAAGGTAAACATGGCATCTACAATACACATGAACAAAATTGAAAACTTTCAGTAAAATAAAAAGACTCAAGCAGGATTGGCAATGCGAATTCTTTATCATCTTCAAATAAACGAATGATAGAATAGCATTCAAAAGACAAATCAAGTATCAATCAAGCCCTAAATCACCATACTCTAGCAATAAGAATGGACTGAATCCAGAAGAAGAACCAAAAGCGATTAGTCTTATCCCCAGAACCTAAAACCGAAGCGATTCCAAAACCCGAGAAAGAGAACACATACCTGATCGGGAGGTTGACGCCGGAGATGACAGGTGAATAGACCAGAAGCCCAAAAGCCTACTCCGCGAGATCTTCTTCTTCCTCTTCTAGGGTTTTCAATCCCCCCAAAATTCACAAGAATGGCGAAACTGAAATTAAATCAGTTAAGAGGGGTGTTTCCGTAATTTACGAGCAACGAGAGGGGCTTTTCTGTCAATTAGAAACTGATGGGCTTGTCTTTAAAAAAAGGCCTTCATTGAAACTAATCATCGGCGAGAACATTTAGGGTTTTCCTCTTTGATCCCGCCGCCACTTTCGTCCCCCTCTATATAAATCGTCCACGATTCGCATCTCCTTGATGGCGATATCTTACAATGCATTAGCACAAACTCTACAGGGGAGGAGTACCTGCTTCTTCTTCGTCCCCAAAGCCTTGTGCATCAAGCAGAGAAGCAGATCCACTGTCGTATTCGCTTCTAATGACAAGAACATTATTGCTCTTCAATCTAAGGTAGTTTATTTATTTATTCTTTGTGAGAATGATAGTTGAACCAGACATTGTCAGGTGGCTACTCTCTCTTTAATACATGAGTAGTTACTGTTACATGTCGGGTAAAGAAAACAGAGAGAAGGAAAGATTTTTAAAGATGGTTTCCATCTCTAGGATCTGGGTTTCTCTTTTAAGATGCTCATCGTTTGCTTGGTCAACTTCATTTTGTGATGACTTGAGCTACATCTGTTCATCACATTTTATTATCTTCCCAAGTGACTTATGCTCAGTTAATACAATTGTTTCTTGTTTGTAAACTTTTTGATTTTGGCCAGAGATGGTCAGGTTCCTACTCTTTATCAAGTGAGTTGGAACTGTTACATCTCTGGTAAAGAAAACAGAGACAAGGAAAGCCCTTTTGATGGTTTCCATCTTTTGGTCTGAAATTCTCTCTAAAGGTGTACATCGTTTGCTTGGTCATCTGAATCTGTGATGGCATGGGCTACATCTGTCCCCCACAACTAAATAATCAATCTCCTGTTATATACTATAAGTGAGGGCTTACGTTGTTAGTTTATGTTTGATGCTGTATTTATCTTTCCTTGTATTTTGTTTTCTTGGGTTTAGGTAGATAATTTGTTGGACCGCATAAAATGGGATGAGAAAGGATTAGCTGTGGCTGTTGCACAAAACGTTGACACTGGAGCAGTATTAATGCAAGGCTTTGCTAACCGAGAGGCTCTCTCCACAACCATCACTTCTCGTAAAGCTACATTCTTCAGTCGATCAAGATCTACCTTGTGGACTAAGGGAGAGACATCCAATAACTTCATCAACGTCCTCGATGTTTATATTGACTGTGATCGCGATTCGGTATGTTTGTCTGAGCCATTGTTATTAGAATCTGACTAACTCTTCGTAAAATGTTATATTTATTAACTTTAGTTGGCTTGTGATTACTCAGATAATTTACCTTGGAACACCTGATGGGACTACTTGTCACACAGGGGCAGAGACTTGTTACTATACATCAGTTTTGGACCAGTTAATCGATGATGAGGTTTGCTTTATCTTTTCCTGTGACATGAGATGAATTCAAATCTGAAAAAAAGTTAAAACAACTTTCAATCGCACCACAGGCTTCAGGAGAGAAGCTAGCATCAACAACATTGTACTCGCTAGAATCAATCATTTCAAAGAGGAAGGAGGAATCAACAGTTCCTCAAGAAGGCAAACCGTCATGGACCCGGCGGTTATTGACCGATGATGCTCTGCTTTGCTCAAAGATCAGGTAATTTTGTCGGTTATATTCAATCAATTGTTACAACAGATCGTCGAGTTATGTATGAAGCTTATTGTGGTGTTTGTGATTCAGGGAAGAAGCAGACGAGTTATGCAGAACGCTTGAGGATAAGGAGGAAGTATCAAGAACAGCATCAGAGATGGCGGATGTGTTGTACCATGCGATGGTGCTTCTGTCTAAAAGGGATGTCAAGTTTGAAGATGTACTTGAAGTTCTTAGGAAACGCTTCTCTCAATCTGGGATCGAGGAGAAGCAAAGCCGTTCAAAGTGACCTTTTAAACTGTTGTATTTGCGAGAATTTTAACTATTCCACTGCTCTTATCATAGAGCTTTTTTTGTACATTGCAAAATCGGAAATAAATTGTATCGTGCTTTTGTACATTGCAAAATCGGAAATAAATTGTATCGTTTTATTTATGTAAACTCTTGCTCTGCTGTATCATGGAGCTTTGTTTAATAATCTTACATTGTTCAAAAAAAAAGAAAGGTTTTTTATATTCGACCAAAAGATTTATTGATTACTATCTAAGCAAACATTGTTGTACAAGAAAACTTTGACATTGTTACATCCTTTTCTTTGGCATTTATTATCTTTAACTCATTATTATATCTAAATAAAAACTTTGGAGATCACAAATTTTATTACTTGCGTAAATCTTTGTAAGATCTATGTTATTATATTAATATAACACCAGAGTTCGGGCGTTTAGTTCTATAATTATATAAATCATTATTTTTCTATAGTTTTGTAGTATATATTTTTAACATTTACATGTATTAAATTTTTAAATTTTTAAATTTTTGTGTATGTGATATTATACACAAAAATTGTTATTATGAAGTAATTTTATTTATTTTATCTACCCGTAAATTGCATTAGTCGTTTATATATATATATAACTCATTATTATATCCAAATAAAAATTTTGAGATCAAACCAATTCTGCGGTTAGAATCACTAAGATTAGAATTCGTTTGGATCAAGCTACGAGGGATACTACTGTGTCTATTGAGCACATTCATGAGCCTCGTGGTGACTTCAACAAAGTCTATAAAGATGAAGATGAATACTAGAAGTTGAAAAGTAGAAATCGGTGGCTTAACCTCAGAGATCGTAATACTTCTTTTTATCATGGATTAACAAAGTGAAGAAAAGTAAAAATAAAAATAAAATATCTAAGATGAGAGATAGAAGTGGAGTCATTCATACTCAAGAGGAGACTATTGCTAAAGTTGCAGAGGAGTATTTTGTGAGTATGTTTCTAGTCTTCTCTTACCATTTCTCTTCATAACTGCTTGCCTAATATATAGCTAATGATTACGATGGATATGAATACAAAGCTGATTGCTCCAGTTACAGATATGAAAATCAAAGAAGCTTTGGATTCAATAGGAACTGATAGAGCTTCGGGCCCAGATGGATTCAGTGCACCGTTTTTTCAACAGTTTTGGGAATCTATTAGATCTGATGTGTGTAGTATGATCATGAGATTTTTGAAACTGGAGTTATGGAAAATGGGATCAATCATACCAATATATGTCTAATCCCTAAGTTTCTAGAGGTGGCTTCAATGGGTGATTATCGACCTATTAGCCTGTGTACGATTGCTTATAAACTGATAAACTGATTTCTAAGGTGTTGGGGTTAAGACTTCAGAGATGCTTGGAAGTTGTTGTTATATCTGAATCTCAGGCTGCTTTTGTTCCTGGTAGACAATTTTTCTGATAATATTCTTGTGGCTCATGAATTGATAAGTGCTTTGAAGTCGAAAAAGGATTGCTCGGAACAGTACATGACTATCAAGACTGATATCACTAAAGCTTATGATCGTGTTGAATGGAGTTTTCTAGAGAATATCATGTATAAGTTGGGTTTCATCCGGTTTGTATATCTTGGATAATGTCTTGTGTAACTTCGGTGAACTATTCTGTATTAATTAATGGAACTCCATATGGTGAGTTTCAAGCCTTCAAGAGGAATAAGACAAGGATATACGTTATCTCCATATTTATTTCTTCTCTGTGCTGAAGCTCTTAGTCAAATGATTGATTGTGCTCAGGAAAGTAAAATGTTTTAAGGGATGAAGTTAGCAAGATATTGTCCTTGGGTTTTACATCTTTTATTTGCTGATGATTCTTTGTTCTTTTGCCGAGCAAACGAGCAGAATGCGTCTTGTATGGCTGATATATTGAATAATTATGAGAAATTTTCTGGTCAGAAATTAAATTTGGAGAAATCATCAATCATCTTTGGTATAAGAGTTGATCAGTAGAAGTGAGCCAGAATTCAGAATATTTTGAAGATTCATGTTATTGGTGGTGGGGGAAAGCATTTAGGACTACCAGAACAGTTTGGTAAAAGCAAAGTAAAAGATTTTGATGGAATGGTTAAGCATATCAAGACTTTAACTATTCAATGGCATAATCAATATCTCTCTCTGGCGGAAAAATAGGTTCTTATTAAGTCAGTCCTTCAGGCTAAGCCAGTGTTCTCTATGAATTGTTTTTTGAATCCAAAGACTACATGTGATGAAACTAATGCTATTATTTCTGAATTTTGGTTGGGTATATTTGAAATGTTTGTGTCTACCGAAGAAAGAAGGGGGCATAGGATTTCGGGACCTGTATAGCTTCAATAAAGCTTTGTTATCCAAGAAGGCTTGGAGGATATGGCAAAATCCTAATTCTCTTCTCAGTAGAATTTATAAAGTAAGATATCATCATTCGTCGACATTTTTAGAGTCTTCGAATCCTAAGAAAGCCTCTTGCGGCTGGAGGTCGATTCAAGTAGACAAAGATCTACTTCAAAAAGGCTTATGTTCAATGATAGGTGATGGTAAAGACACTAACGTCTGGTTGGATCATTGGTTACCGGCTCTTCCACCTAGATGTGTAATACAAGTTTCATATAATTCGAATATGAAGGTGGAAGAATTTATTGATAAGGAAACTTACACTTGGGATATCTTGAAGTTGGAACAGTTTTTGCAACCGCAAGATATTGGTCATGTTTTGAAGATCAGGTTATTTAAGTTCGCTCTAGCTGATAGACTGATTTGGCCGTTCACCAAAGATATGCAGTATACGGTTAAGTCAGGATACTGGACAACAACTCACTACTACCATGATGGGGAGGACATACAACAACTTGAGGGTTCACTAGATATAAAACTAGATATTTGGAAGCTCAATATCTTACCAAAGATTAAACAGTTCATATAGATCGTGTTGTTTCATAAGCCCTTCCAACCTATGCAAGATTATATTCGAGAGGGATTCACCTTGATCCTACTTGCCAAAGATGTTATGAATCTATCAATTATTTATTGTTCTTATGTCCACATGCGTCTGCAATTTGGAGAAGCTCGGGGATCCATAGTAATCATGTTTTTTTATCGGATTGGAAGATAATATAAGAACCCTCTTGGGAGTGATGAATTCTATGCCAGAGTATGAGGCAAATAAACTGCTGGTATTTTGGGTTCTTTGGCTGATCTGAAAATCTAGGAATGAATTTATCTTTTCAAAAAGAAATGTTCATCCAATTGAAGATGTTAGAGGTGCGATGGATGTTAATATTCAATGGCATAAGAATGTCATGTATTCTAAACGGTGTAATGGAGTACAATAGGTTAGATCACCGAAATGGGAGCCTCCCCCTAGTGGGTGGGTAAAGTGTAACTTTGATTATAGTTCGGGTACTCAAGATGGTGGAGCTGGAATAGCTTGGTTAATGCGTGATGAAAAAGGAAGTTTTCTGGGAACATGATGTACTCGAGTGGAAAAAATGTATTCATCACTTGAAGGTGAAGTTATTAGTTTTCTTTTCGCGCTTCAACGGGTTTGGATTAGAGGATGGAGAAGAGTATGGTTTGAAGGAGATAACCAAGAATTGTGTAATCTAATTAATCAAGTTAAGAACCATGTGGAACTGGGGAATTTGCTTTGTGATATCGTTATTGGATGACTTTGCTACCGGAAAGTTCGTTGGATCATGTTAACAGAGAGAAAAATCAAACGGTAGATATTTTGGCTAAAAAGGCAGTGATCATCAAAAAAAATTGTTTGAATTTTATAATATTCTTTCTGTATGGTTGATTCAATTTCTTTATATACCGTTTACAATTTAGTTTTTGATAAAGTTACGTGGTTACAAAAACAAAAAAAACTTTGGAAATCACAAATTTTGTTACTTGCGTAAATCTTCGTAACATATGAATTTTAATAAAACATGCTTGTTGTTTAAAAAAACAATTAATAAAACATGTATTGTTGCTTAGCTATGACAAAGACCAAAGGTTGCTTCTGCTTTCTTTGTTCATAACTTCGGAATACATACTAACAATATCAAATAAAAAAAACAATATCAGAGATAAAAGATAGTATAAAATAGGGCAATTGTCAATAATAGCACCTTTGAAGTTCATGTCTCAAAAATAGCACTAGAAGGAGAAAGTCACAAAAATGACATTCATTAAAGGGTAAAATATCCTTAATACCCTTGGTTTAAAATTAAATAAACAAACAAAAATAAATAAAAATAAATAAAATAAAAATAAAATAAATAAAAAAAAGATTTTTTTTTTATATAGTTTCAGATTATATGTTTTCAGATTCGAAATTTTTATAATTTTTTTTATAATTTTTTTTTTCAAATTTTCTTTTTATAATTTAAAAATACTTTTTGAAACTGTTTTTAAAATTTTTATTTTTTATTTTAGTATATTTTTTTTATAAAATTTTAAACCCTAATTCCAAAACCCCACCCCTTAACTCTAAACCCTAAGGTTTGAATTAATTAACCCAAGGGGTATAAGTGTATATTTACCTCTTTAATGAAACCTATTTTTGTGACTTTGAGCCTTGAGTGCTACTTTGAAAACATAAACTTGGTTTAGTGCTATTCTAGTTTTTTTCTCTATAAAATATGTAAAGCTTTGAAAATGTTTATGAACCGGAAAATTAGTTTTTCCGATGTTATATTGTTACGTGTGTGAACGGGATTGCGTAACTAACAATGAACTGCATTGCCTTTTGTATTGGGTTTGACAGACAGTTCAACAATGAAACAAACTATAACTAAAAATATAATATGTATATATACCCGATAAATTTAACATAAGCCAAAAAAGGAAAAATGTTTATAGCTATTATATCTTTGTTTTAAAGAACCAGATCTCTAACACCTCAAAAGAGTATACATCCCATGAGATTGATGAGAACTAAGATTAATCCAACATCTTCGGTTTAAACTTTGGTATAGTGCCTCATCAAGAGGTTTGGTTAGACGAAAACCAAAGCTTTTTCTGGCAAACCAGAATCTTCTCGCTTTCCACGGCATACTCAGTCTCCTCTCTCCGACAATTCCACCTCGTCCCCTTGGCCAACATCGTGATTGCGTCCATGAAATAACTCGATTCTCGCATTATTACATATCCACCCGGTCTCAATATCCGGTCCATCTCCAGCAAAACGTACTTCATCTCACACCTGTTTCACATTACCACACGGTTCACATACACATAAATACCAGAACCTGTGCGAAACCAATCTTAAATTCAATTTAACCGGTGCTGAATTTTGATAAACCAAACCGTTCCGGTCCGTCCAAACCATAAAATTAAACTAAAAATCAAAATTAATCGTAAAGTTGTTGAATTGGTTTTAATTTCATATACCGGAACTAAAATTTGAATTTGAGCCCAACCAAGAAAATTGGAACGGAAAACAAATGTATATCCAATTTAAAATTGAAACCTAAACCATACCAAACCGGGATCTAAAACGTACCTGTGGCTCTCAAGTGTAAAAAGGCTGTCAAGGTGAAGAAGATCATATGTTCTTGGATACGTCGAGAAAGCTTCGCACCTACAGTTTCAGTTCCAGGTTAACATCCTTCACATACACATAACAAAAACAGAGAAAAGATTCTATTACCAGTCGTGGTAGGTTCCAATGAGACCACGATCAAAGACAACATGAAGCGTATTGGCGCTGTAGGACGAGACAACGTTCATGACCCAAACAGGATCCTTGACAAGAGCAGCAGCGAAGCCTCCATAAACAGTGTTCATATCCATAACATTCCTTATCTTATCTGTCCCAAGAGCCGGTAACACTTTCTTGTAATGCTTAACCCTGTTCTTCCACTTACCATCATCGTGTTTCAAACCACTAGCGCTCCCTCCATGAACATCAGAGATCCTCTCCGGCGCTACGTTCAATCTCTCGGGCCATTTCGGTATCGACCCGAGTCCAGAGTTCTTGACTTTAGCGGTCGGTGCAACCACGCAGGGACGGAGGGGAGTGTACCAAGCGGAGTCAGGTTCAATGCTGTCGTCACATTTTGGAGGGTAAGCTTCCATGTTCTTTGCGATCTTGTCGTAACAAGATTTGTCTGAGAGTTTCTGCCACACGGCTATGTCGTCTTTTTGTGCGTACTTTTTGAAGCACATGGAGGTTAGAAGTGACTGGAGCTTGTTGTAGTCTGATTTCTGATCTTCCATGGTTGTGTTCCATCCGCGCCACCGTCTGTTGTAGTTCACTGGTGGACCTGAGAGAACCCAGAAACCTCCAGGTCGGACTATCCGGTGAATCTCAAGCAAATAGATCCCACCTGCAACATCATACAATCATTCAGATGTTTGAGATTAAATGAAATAATAAACCAATTACAATCGATTGACAGTGTGTTCAATCCAGATTAACCAAATCGATCCAAACCAAACCAAAATACTGATCTAAAAATGTTAATACGGTTTAAATGGATTCATTTTCTATATCCAAAAAAAACCAAAACCGAACAAGAAAACCGATCTAAAACCTGAATCTGAACCAAACCATTCATAACAAATTAAGTTTTATCTTGGATATGAATATTTTTATAAGCCGAAAAATATATCACAATGTAATATAAACCATGAAGCAGAAGCTTACCAAACTCAGTCCAGGGAATGAGACATCTAGAGCAATGAGCCATATCAAAAGAATTTGAAGGGAAGGGGAGACGCTGCGTAGAGATAACACCGAGAATAGCAGGGATCCCACGTTCAAGAGCAAACTGAACCTGAGCTTCATGGTTATCTCTAGGAGCCAGAGAGATTGTTAGTATCCCACGGTCCAATAGATCACCTCCCCAGCTCGCTACCTACATAACAAAAACCAACTCAAAAACTTTATAAACCGGAACCGGTTAGAGAAACTTGAGTTAGTTGAAAAGAAAGAAAGAAAGAGAGAGACTAACCCCACAGCCAGTGTCAATGGCGGTTCTGACTGTACCGTCTTTCATCTCGGGAATCAGATCTTGCATCTCATCAACGTAGTGACTAACTCCACGTGGAAACATGGTACCACCACCAGGGAAATGGAACTTGTCACCTTCTTTCTTGAGCCAATGCTGGTTTGATTTCTGCTTGTTGATCCAATCATAAGGCACGTTCTTGTACCAACACTGGTCTCTGCTCTTCGGCCATCTTATAGGCGGTTTGTACCCGTCTGGTGGTGGGATCAAACACTCGTTCTTCTCGTAAACTGGAGGACAGTGACGCTCCAAGAAACTTAGGCGGTGTACACCGTACCTCTTCCATCTCTGAGAACAAGGAAACACCACAACAAAAACAGTTCAGTCTTACGCAACAGAGTAAGAGTAGGTTTTTATTTGTGTACCTTTGGATCGGTGCAGGGCGTGTAATCTTGCAACTCTGAACTGCATTCAGGGAAAGAGACGGATTTGATTTGAAGAGGCGAAACTGTTGGTTTCATAGGGGAAGCTACAGCCTTTGTAGTGGTGCTTGTGACGTCGTTGGCTTCGATCTTGACTCTCTCAGAGCAAAACATACCACCGAGGTAAAAGGAGAAACCGCACAAAGCGATGAACAGAACTGTGAGTGATAAGATCCTAGAAGAACCCTTTTCGGGTTGCGAAGATTGCTTCCCGTTCTTCATCATTCTATAGAAACCAAAAAAGTAAGGAATCAGATCAACCAAACTTCTTATTATCGTTACAGTTCACTATGAAATATACAAAAATGACTTTGGTATGTCTTGATCAGGAATAAATATGAATCTTTAGTCAATAAATAGTATGAATGAGATTCAGATTTAGAAGATGAGATCTGGAAGAGACACTTTTTCCAACACAGTGCAACTTCTGTCGCATTTTCACATGTCCTAAAAGATGGGTCCCCAATATTAAAGGCACCCCTAAAGCATCACACTAGGTCAAAAGAAGTTTAAATTGGAAGACATCAGAGGCGACTACTCATTTGTTTTAACGCTTAAAATAACCCTTAAAAATATGTACAGTTGAGGGTTCTACAGCTCTATATTTATCATCTATCCATAGATCGAAACTTTACAGCAGAATAATTTTCAATTTAAGAAACTTTGGGAGGAAAAAGGGTTATGAACAAAATACATTGAAAGATGAGATCTTTAGATGGGCTTAGTAGTTAGTGCACATCAACAGAAACAAACGGAAACAAGTATGACTTGATCAATGAGTACAGCTCACCAAAATGGATCTGACGCGTACACAAAAGAAAAACAGAGGAATATGAACAGAACATAAAGAAAAGAACTAAGGATTTACTTACTTAGAATGTTTTTGTTTTGAGATGAGAAGATTTTAAGTAAGAGATTGGGATAAGAAGTGAGGACTCCTCTCTCCGCAGATCTCTCAATCTTTCACTCTCCAAGTCTGTGTGTTTATCAGACAAGAAGTGAAGCTAACAGATAGATAGAGAAAGCTTTTTATATAAAAGTATCTCTTCTTTTATTTTCGTCTTCCTCGTTGGTTCATTCGCCGCTTTCCCTCCTCCCCATCACCTCCTCCTCTCTTTCACTAGATTTTCAGTTCTCTTTCTTTAGTATTTTTCTAATTTTGTAGTATTTGATATTTATAAAATTTATTTTACGACAGAGGTATAAAGGATTTCCTTTTTTTATAATTTAGACAAATGGCTGTCATTTCTTCTTTTTCTGTTTTTCTTTTGCTAGGCTTTTTTTTTTAAAGGAATTTAAAAGTTAAAATATACTTTAAAGCTCTAAACCCATGATAATTTGAGAAAAACACATGAATATTTGAGAATCTAATCTATTAAAATCGAAGTACAAATTAAGAATAACCCTTAAACTTGCACAATATTTACAGTTTAATGCCACTGAAATAATTAAATGAAGTTACTTTTAAATATTTTTTTTGTCTTTTTCAAAATTAATAGTAATACTTACTCCTAATTCTATGCTTTCCATATCTTTTTAAAAATTAATAAAACATTTTCTAAATTAAATTTACAATCAATTCAATATAAATCTTTTAACTTATCTATATCATATTAATATTATAAACATTCATAAATATCAATAATATACACAAAATATTTATATAACAATATAAGTTACATTTTGTCTCATTATCCTCCATAATTCACGTCGCTCTTCTTTTTTCTGAACAAATTCTTTTTTCTTACCAATATAAATATATTACATGCACCATTATAATTATTTACAAACTTACCATGTATGTAAAATAATTTATTAGACATTCTCATAAAATTTTGATCCACAAAAAAACAAAATAAAACATTTGTATAGATGCAAGGATCATATTCTAAAAATATAGTGGTAATACAATTGACGGTTACAAGATAAAATAAAATTAAAAAATATAAACTATAAAATTATTATGCTTATGAATGTTATTAAATAATTATTTAATACATGTAAAATTTTAAAAATACATATTATCACTTAGACAAAATGAATATTTATTTACAAAAATAAAAGCAAAAATCTGCAAAGTCGTAGTTTAAATGTACACAAATTTAAATCCATTTATATTTTTTTATCAGTCACATCAAATTTATATTTTCATTTTATTTTCAATCTTAATTTGTATATGTTCCAAATTTCATATAAGTTTAACAATCATTTTATTTTCTTACAAATATTATAGCTAATGTTTCATTTATAAATAGCATGCTAATTCACAATTGTCTATTTTCGTACTTTTTATTTAAAAAATTTGTTAGATATATATATTAGACATGGATCTTATTATATAAATGTCAGATTTTTTATATAATACCTAATATCGGTGATACTTTTTACGCTAAAATGATTAAATATAAAATCAAGTACAAATATAACATTTATATTTATAAATATGACTACATTAACAAATATATCATTAAATACAAACACAAATTAAATATTTGAGCGGTCGTGCGGGTCAAGATTTAGTCTATATTATAATGATTGAGTTTTTGCTCTCTACTCAGCGTGCCACATCAGCGTTTTGTGGACCATACTTTTAAAAAGTGTGAAAAGTGTCAAACTCATGGCTCGAACCCGGATTATTGATATATAAACACCAACATTTATACCACTAAACTAAAGGATACTTTGTATATTGATGGCCGAAACTAATATATATTCATGAAGGTCGGAAACGCTTGCTTATTCGGTTTTCTCTGTGGACCAGGCCTAGGGAAGGAATATAATATAGATTGTTTTTAATTGATTTCCTGATTCTTTGTTGAATAATATTATTTGCAGATTCTGTGATTCATGGGTTTATTCCCGCGAGACGTGCTAATCATTACATGTCGTCTTCGAAAGATGGTTCCATTATGTTTCGATATCATAACTAATATTTAAACTCACAGATATGGTTGGGAAAATACTTTCTGTCCAGAGCTTTGTTCTTACCAAAAAACAACACGACTCGTTATCCATCTCCTCATTGATCCGTAAGAAACAATCAACACACAATTCTATTTATATTATTATTATATATATTGTGCTAACATCAATAATCAAAAATATTTCTTACCCAAAATCTGTGGTCGTTTATTTATCTTCCTTACTTATCAAACTAATTTTAAACAAACATTTATTTTACAGCTTAAAAGAAACCACAACAACTCAAACAATCAAAACACCAAAAACTAGAATTCCAAAAAAAGACGAATCATTAATAACCACCTCTCTTTTTTGTCTAATCTTAGAAATAAACTTCAAAGCAAATACATCAAACCAATCACCTTAACTAAAACTCAACGACGCATACATCGAGTCAGCTAAACAAATACAAACTACAACTATTTAACAATTTTAAAACTTACTTTCGCAACAAAGAAGACGAAGACGACAACCAAGATCAGTGAAATTACCTAAACAAAAAAGCAGAGTAAGTTACGAACTCTGATAAATACAACAAACAATGATTTTTGTTTACATATTACCCATCAAATAAAAGAGAAACAAACACAGCTACACTAGAAGATACAAGAGACAATCCAGAGAGACACAAAGACGGCAACAACATCTCCACCTGCTCACTCTTCTTGTCTTATAAAAATAGCTTACATGCCCAATGTCAACAGGCCAATGCTATTGCTTTTTTTATGAGAAATACATAAATTCGTTTAAAGCCCATTAAGGCTCAACTACTCAAAAATGTCACTCATTTTATAATTATATTTACAAGTTTAAAAATAAAAAAAGTTTAAAAACAAGTTTTCATGTATTTGTTTTAAAGGTCCGGAAAGAGTAGGGGTGTTCAATCCGAATATCGGTTCGGTTTAGGATCGGTTTTTTTTGGTTTTCGGTATTTCGGTTAGTAAACTATAACTACCATTCTAAATCCATATTTACTTCGGTTCGGTTCGGTTTATATACTGTGGTTTTCGGTTTATTCGGTTTTATACCAAAAAACATAATTATTTAGTTTGAGATCATATTATATCAATTTTAGAGTCATATTGTCAACACAATCATTTATTAAAAATATATTACATGTTCAAATAAATGAACAAAAAAAGTAAAAATGCTTCTACCATCAAATAAAATAATCAAATCTATAACTAAAATTAAAGCTTGAAATTTTGAAAATAAAAATATGAAACAAAACAGAAACATGAAGTTTCAGTGACACAGCAAACAACACCACGAACTATATCAATCACATTACTAACACAGTTTAGTACTTCATAAGTGGAGAACAATGCATACATAATTCATCATCCCAACTCTAACCGTATAACAATAAAAAAAACTTGAAAAACAACTCAAAACGCAAAATTCACAACTACAATAACCCTATCAAATATTGAGATGAAACAAAAAACTTTGTCCACAATCCTGCGTTTGCGCGGAGGCAATGCTCCTAGTATCTGTAATACTGTGGTAATATGTCATTTATTTATGATATGTTATAAATCAATTGATGGATGTCCATAACCGGTCTGATCCATAACCAGCCCAAACCCTAGAGAGAGAGACGGCCCAAACCTAGAAAGGGAGAGGCGACCGACTTGGAGAGAGAGGCAACCAACTTGGAGTTTCCATTCTTCTAGTTTTCCTATTTTTTATTGGTTTATGATTTGTAAGTTTTCCATTTATGTATTTCTATTTATCTCTCATGTAACCCTTATATAAAGGGATGTCTTATTCATTAATAAAATACACAGAAACATTTAGCTCTAAATCTATTGTTTCACAATATGATATAATTAATAGCATCATTTTTACATCTTATGCTACCAAAACCAACACCTTCCAAAAAGACGTTTCCAATCCAACCTCAAATCCTCAAATTAAAAATGTTATCATTCCAACCGAATATCAGATCCTCAAAATTACTGTTTATTTCTTCTTAGTCCTTATTATTATTATTATTTTTTTATGTTAAACTTAATTTAGATTATCTAAGTACACCAAAATAAAAAAAAAATAGAATAAATATCACATAACATTAAGTAAATTTCACAAAATATAAAAATATATTAAATAAAGCTCACATAAACTAAAAATAAATGAAACCAACTTCAGAAATAAAGAAAATTACATAAACACTTAAAAAATTACATATCTAAAATTTATGTATATGTATGTTGTTTTTTTTTTTTTTTACAACAAAAGGCTATGAAACTAAGAAGATTCCTGGTCCGAGAACCACCTCGGGGGAATTGAATCAACATAAACCATAGCAGATGGCGAAGTCCTAGCACCTCGTGCCAACTTGTCCGCCAGAGTATTTTGCGCCCTTGGTATATGCTGGATAGTAAAATTAAGAAAGAATTCCTTACGTATGTTGTTTTATTATATATGTAATTTATATTATCTCTTATTATATAATATTATAATATTATGTGTTTTTACAACTTTAGATATTTATAATGTGTCTAATAGTTATTATAATTATTCAATAGTTTTATTTATATAAGTAAATAACTGAAAGTTTACAACTAATTAATATTATATATAAATATCTAAATTCATTTTACATATACGAAAAACAAATAATTATTTTACATTATTTTAAAAATATTATTTTATGTACAAAAACTTGGATGCCAATTTTATCTTGACGAAGATATTTTTATTTAACTATAAATTAGTTAAAATGTAATACTTTCTAAAAAAAAAACCAAATTTTTTTTTACTAAAGACTCATAAAAGTTGTTTTTTTCTTTGTTCTTCGTAAATTAGTTAAAGCTTTGAAAAACAGTAAAGCTTGCTTGGCAAATTAAATGACTTAAAAAAATAAAAACTAAAAGGTAAAATTTGATTGGAAGAAAAATGAATTTTGAAAAAGTAAAAACAAAAAACTAAAACAAAAACTAAAAACAATCATCATATAATATCATATAATTTTGACATAAAAATAGTATATGATAAAGATGCCCTTACACGTATATTCTCTTTTAACCAAACATGAAACAATTTTATTTATATTTTTAATACTTGGGAAATTTTGACATAAAAACGTGCATATACT
Organism: Brassica napus; assembly: GCF_020379485.1. Taxonomy (NCBI): domain Eukaryota; kingdom Viridiplantae; phylum Streptophyta; class Magnoliopsida; order Brassicales; family Brassicaceae; genus Brassica; species Brassica napus. The sequence goes on from NC_063438.1 coordinate 18,730,130, forward strand.
TGATATTTCAAGCAACGAATTATTAATACTAACACGTACCCCAACTTAGGAGTATGACACTCCTTACCGACACAATAACGATGCGACTTGTAGTCTTAAATCAGTAAAAGAACTGTGATAAAATAATTTTACTACAATTTTATCTTGACGAAGATATTTTTATTTAACTATAAATTAATTAAAATGTAATATTTTCTACAAAAAGAAACCAAATTTTTTTTTACTAAAGACTCATAAAAGTTGTTTTTTTTTCTTTGTTCTTCGTAAATTAGTTAAAGCTTTGAAAAACAGTAAAGCTTGTTTGGCAAATTAAATGACTTAAAAAAACAAAAACTAAAAGTTAAAACTTGATTGGAAGAAAAATGAATTTTGAAAAAGCAAAAACCAAAAACTAAAACAATAACTAAAAACAATCATCACATAATATAATATAATTTTGACATAAAAATAGTATATGACGAAGATGCCCTTACACGTATATTCTCTTTTAACCGAACATGAAACAATTTTATTTATATTTTTAATACTTGGGAAATTTTGACATAAAAACGTGCATATACTTGATATTTCAAGCAACGAATTATTAATACTAACACGTACCCCAACTTAGGAGTATGACACTCCTTACCGACACAATAACGATGCGATTTGTAGTCTTAAATCAGTAAAAGAACTGTGATAAAATAATGGGAAATTACCTCTAATAACTCACATTTTATAACTAATGACTAGATTAACACACAAAAAAAAGAAAGATAGAAAATGCATAATTAAGACTGAAATGCCCTATCGGTTAAAAAATTAGTTCCCAGTAAAAATAAATTAAGGCAAAATTACTCTTACTTGACCAAAAAAAAGTAAAACCTCTTTGAAAAAAAAAATATCCTCACGACACTTTTCTCTTCCATGACCCCAAGAATCCTAAATCCCCAAATTGTGAAATCCTCAATCTCTTGACTCTCTTTGGTTTCCATCATGATTTCTCATCGATTTCTTCATCTCCACACCCTAATCAACCACTAAGTGAATCCAAAACCCAAGCGACGAAACCTAAACCCCCTTTCGAAAATTCTCAGCTGCGTCGAATCTCAAGGCTTTCATCACTTATTCTCGTTGATTTCGACACTCTTATAAGCTCCTCTCCACATCAATCAGTTTAATTCACCTATTTTGCCATCAAAGGTCAGTCTCTGTCAAACTATTTTTGATACAGAGTATCAAATGAATTCGATTTTGTTTTGATACAGAGTAGAAGTGTTTTTCATTTGTACATTTGTTGATATCAGTTTGGGTATGTCTGGGTCGTTTGTGTTCTTCAGTCTTGGTCGTTTCTATGTTTTTGGAAAAAAAAAAATTTTCTAATACTTACTACATTTTACAATTTTGCAGACGGATGACTACATCAAAAAGTGGAAAAAAATATCCAGCAAGACTTTATCCAGAGGGGAAATGTCCATTGCAAAGTGGAAGCATGAATCATAACTGTCATTTGGCTAATTTACAGATGGTGGAAGAAGTAGTTGGTTTAGATGTGTGGGAATCCATTAAAACATCATCTGTTGGAGTTATTCTGAGGCTGAAAGAGCTGAATTATACCTGGTCAGCCAAGGCGGTTCATCATTTACTTACAAACCAATTGGTGGTTAATAATATCCATGAGATATGGTCTGCTATAGAAGGTCAGCCAATTAGGTTTTCGCTATATGAGTTTGGTGATATTACGAGTTTAAATTGCGAGCCTTTCAACATAAATGACGAGGTGGAGATTGATCATAAGCCATTTTGGGAAGAGCTTGGTGTCTCTCCTTCACATGGTCCTATGCTTTCTGAGTTGCAGTCGTTGTTCACTAAAATTAGGAATTGGTCGTTTGAGAAGAGAAGAATGATTGGTTTACTATGTGTCTTGTCTATTGGAGTACTTGGCATCTCTCCAGACAGTAGAATTCCTTTGGATCAAGCAAAGAGAGTCCTAGACATAGAAGCATTTGACAGATACCCTTGGGGGCGTGTGGGATTTTCTAGCCTGGTAAATTCAGTGAAAATTGTTTCATATGAAGGAAGGAACAAGTATACACTTCGCGGATGCGTACACGCTCTCTTCATCTGGGTGTATGAGTCGATACCTGGTATTGGGCATGAATATGGGAATCATATTGAGGGTAACCAAGTTCCTCTTCTCTCCTGGTATGGATCTCGTGGTCGTATAAACTGGGATGAGTTTTATAAAAAGGAGAAAAGTCTCCATCTGAAGGTTACGTTTCTTTTCTTCATTATTGTTTTTTTTTAAAGTGATCACTTGAGATATTAAGATACTAACATATTTGCATTATTTTATTGGTAGGTACGAGTCAGACATCTCATTGTCAAGCAAGAAGCTGAGATATACCCTCAATGGCCAGAGGACAAGGTTGATGATGATCTTCACAACTTGATCACATACATTCTACATGGTGAGCTCGATGATACGTATTGGAACTTGAACTCGCGTACTGCACCAGTACCAAACAAAGAGAAAAGGAAATTGGTGAGTGAAGAACAAGAGTGTATGAAAAAAAAATGCCAAAAGAGAGGACATCCACTGTGAGTATATAAGCCTTTTGTTATACATATATGCTTGATGTTTATTGCTGAGTTTGTTTACTGTGTTGTAGCATGCTTGTGGATCCAGCCTTAACTCAAGTCGAGATGATACATTCCAACTTGGCCTAATGGAAGCAATGATAACATTGACTGCAAAGGTTGGAAGTATTGACACAGTCATTGTTGAGAAGGTGTTGACTGCAGTAGACGCATCTGTAGATGAAAAAGTAAATGCAAGGATTGGTGAAGCCGTGCTGGTATTTACACAGAAAATCTCCACTTTACAAGAAGAGATTGCTCAACTTAGAGAGCAAATGCAAGCTACTGTCCCTAAAAATGATGCACATTACAATGTGAACCATGAAGATGAAGTCAACAGCAACGACCCGGTTAGTGATTTGCTTCCTTTAACTAGTATGTCTATTTCATTTTAAAATAACTTACTCTTGAAATTTGACTTTCTATTGTTTTTTATATGCTGAAATTAGTCATGGATGGTCCAAGACAAAGCCTCATCACAAATGGATGCGGCAATACAATGTGTGGTTAGAAAGAAAGCCAAAAAATCCGAGGTCAAGCTAACATCTCCAATTCTACTTGACACTGGTGGTGAGAAGGTTGTTGGAACAACACAAGTAAAAAAACCAGCTAGAGGATTGAAAAATGTAAAGAAGGAGAAGGTTGAAGTTCCACAACTTAGGGATTCTGGTGGAACATGGTCTGATTCAGAAGACAAGCAAAAATATGGTAATCTAGGTGCCACATTAGACCAGTTGGCGGCAGTCTTGGATGGACCTTTGCAAAAATGCAAGACACAGCTGACAAAGACCCAAGTGTATCCATATGTAGGTAACTCAACTGTCAAAGGGATCATAAAAGGTGATGTCTCTAAAGCCTGCTATGATCCCTTAGCTAAAGTTGATGAGACAAAATTTAAGAAGCTACTGGATTATTTGCGAAGTCTTGAGTAAGTTTAATTATTAGCACGCCTTATTTGTTCTTAATAATTTGTTACTGTTATACTAACTTGAGCTTGTTTTTTATTCATTTCAGTGGTGATAACGATGTAGACACTAACTTCTATATAAAGCTAATAACGCCAAGAAATGTGTGGGAAAAAGATCGTTTTGGGTGGCTGTCAGATTCTGTAAGTTTATTTCTTTTTCTTGTATCAACATGAATCCGGGTGGTTAACACACAATTTTTTTTATAGCATATGGCATCTGCAATGCTTATGTTTCATAAAAGAGCTATGAGGGACCCTTCACCGTACTCAGCAAAGATAGCTTTTCTTGAGCACTGGTTTGTCAAGATGTGGGTCAGAGACTACAAGAAATATGATCCTAAAACGTGGAAGTTCTCAGATACTTACAAGAAGGTGTTCAATGGCAATCACCCTACAGAGTTTTCCAACAACAGAAAGTGGCTGAAGGATGTGGATCGGTTGTTTCTTTGCCACTTGATAAATGGTGACCATTGGGTCGCTTTAGAAGTGGATCTTGACAAGAAAATAATCCATGTTTACGATAGCATACAGACAGTTGTCCCAAGCCACACGGATCTTCTAGAAGAGTGTCGTCCTTTCACGAAGATGATTCCTTTATTGTTGAAAGAAATGGTTCCAGAAAGGAAGAGTTCACAGCAGTTCAGGATTTCAAGACTTAAAAATGTTCCGCATAATGAAGAGCCTGGTGATTGTGGTGTTTACGCTCTGAAGTATATAGAGTGTAAGGCGATTGGCTGTGGTTTTGAAGGACTTTCTGATCAGTGCATTCTGGCAATGCGTATTAAGTTAGCTGCTGAGATCTATGATGAGGTTTTGGGTCTGTAGTATTTTAAGTTTCTGATATGATATTCTATGTTTTGAACGTTATGGATATGTAGTATTTTCATTTTTCGGATGTGTAACATTTTTATGGTTTGGTTTGGTTTTGAAATCAATATTTCGAGAAGTTATGATAGTCTAGAGATGTGGAAGGGTTGTGGAGACGTTGATCAAACACGCTTCTGAATTAGCTTCAAAACTGTGTTCTTTTGTGGCTTTTTTTTTTGTCATCAAACCTTGTAACAAATGTATCTCAAGTCAAAAGACTTGGCAACAACCAAAGAAAACAACTGCCAATAGGCAACAAAACCCAAACAAGAGAGAATTAAATAATAAGAGATTAAGAGTATATAGAGCTGAACAGCTCGTGTCTCAATCTTCAAAGAACTCAAACGGACTCCGCGGCTTCCGTGAACAGGGAACGCATCAGCCATAAGAATAATATTATTATTGATGCAGGTCAATACATAAGTTGTGTCGTTGTCTGGTGGTATTTGGGTGGTTTTTCGCCCATCACTTCATGGGTTCAAACCCAGCAGAGAGTGTTTTTATTTTTTTGTATTTGCTAATTCATTAATGGCATAATGGTAAATAAGTTCATCTTCTTCAGATCAATTCTAGGGTCATGAAGATTGCAGATTTTTGTGATTTTTAGTTCAAAATCGTGAAAGCAAGGTGATAAACCAAGTTGTTTCACTTGACTTGATCTCAATTTGTCAATTTTCTATCGATTTGAGGCTGGGTGATCGAATTAGTGGTTTTCTGGGAAAAAAAAATTGGACTTTCATGTAAAACAGAGTAAAACAGAGAACAAATTGTCTAACCAGAATCCAATAAAATAGAAGTTAAATTGTCCAACAAAAAACAATAGCAAATTGTCTACCAAAAAACAAATGACGCATTGTCTAACCAACAGGACATGTTTTGCAATTGTGACCAACTTGATTACAAATCGAACATTTGTGCTCTTTTCTTGGTCGTTTCTTATTTTCACCTTTCTCAAACCAAGACTTCATTCTTGAATTTTTGGGTCTCCCTGGTGGTTGGCGAACCTCGGGAGGCAAACAAATTTTTCCTGCGACATTATCAGGGACTGGTGTATCAGCATATCTCGGCATTACTGCCACAGAGTAAGCGTTGTACAGATAGTTTGTAAGATAGTATGGAAGACACAATGAAATGGTTGATAACTTTGTCGCTTCAGCTGCTGCAATTGCGTGAACACAAGGTAGTTTTTCTAAGTCAAATCTGCGACATGAACAACTTCTCTCAGTCAAATTCACTATGTGGGTAGATGAGACACTTGAAACCTGATATTGATGAATATCTATCTGTTGCACGCACAGCGTTTTAGCATAAGGTACACGGCCCTACAAAAGTATGTCTCAAATGTTAGTATTGTGTTCACCAAATATTCATGTGTAATAGAAAATCAGGTTTACCTCTAAAAGCTTCTCTACTCCACGAGTTAGAGTTGTTTTCATTGAATTTGCATCAATCTTACGTGACGAAAACCAGCGCATCATCATTTGCCTAATTGCTTCTATAAGTCTTACAACCGGCAAACTCCTTTCATCTGAAAGCACTTTGTTGATAGATTCAGCTATGTTGGTCGTAGTCAAGTTGTATGATATCTTGCATATTTGCATTGTTTTATCCATTCATCCATGAGCATTTTCATCATGTAGATTAGGATTTAGCCATGTCTAGGTTGCATTTTGCATTCATTGTCCTTATTAGGTGTTGGAGTGCCACATGGAGTTCTTGGGGACATTTGGATGCATTTGGAGCTTAAAGGACGTGAAATAGGTGATCATTTGACGAGCAGAGCATGGGAGCGAGGTTCCGCAGCGACGTCATGAGGTCGCTCCAAAGAACCCCCCAGAGCGACTTGCCCAGAGCGACGCCCCGAGGTCGCTCGCATCTCACACCCCTCTCGGAGCGACCTCCCAAAGCGACACCCCGAGGTCGCTCGCGTCTCTATGGCGAGACGACACGAAGCGAAGCCTGGAGCGACCTCTCAGAGCGACCCACTGAGGTCGCTCCCGAAGGCCGGAGCGACTTGTCGGAGCGACATGCCGAGGTCGCTCCGCGTCTATTATCTGCTCGATTTCTATTTTACTTAAGGGCCTTTTGGTCATTTCATTATGCACGTTTTACATTTCTAAAACCTATGTTTTAAACATCTTTTGTAGCCACCAGGGCAGATTATCTTTTGATCTATTGAGAAATACACAAAAACTCTCTGGAGAAGTTCATCTCTTGGATTTTGATTGTTATGTTCTTGTGTTCTTGTTGATTTCTTATCTATTTCTCTACATGATTAACCTGAAATCCAATATGGGTTTAAGAGGAATCATGGAGATTAGTGAGTAATCACCTTTTGAATTCATGGGTTAGGGAGATTAAGGGTGATTAGGTTAGAGCTAGGATGTTTTAGTGTAGATCATTCATATTTCCTTGCTAGTAGAGTAATCATAATGCATCTTCTGAGTTGGCCACTCAGTTGTTGATCCTTAGGCATTTTTCACCCGAAAGGTGTTCGATGAAATGCCCGAGACAACTCTCCTAGGCTTTTAGTATACTTTGCCAAAGACATTTGTTGTTAAAGGTGCTAAGATAGCTAATAGACTTGTTAGTAATGATTGCTTTCATATTATTCAACCAAAGACATTTGATGTTTGAGATATGTTAGCAAATGAGCATTCATCTAGACATAGAGCTTGCTTAGAATTGTGTCTAGGCTTAAGGTTGATAGTTTGATTGATCATTTGCCATCCTTAGTTTGATACTTGATCACCCAAGGTCTAATCCCTATGCCCATGAGTTCTCTTTTCCCTTAGTCAAGAAAGTATCATTCTATTATTGCTTTCTAGTATTAGTAGTAGTTTAAAACTCATCTAAATCATTGGTTGCACTTAGATTAAGTGAGTACTTGCATTCTCGGTGCTTTAATATCCCTCAGAACTGGTTCGACAATCTTTTATACTACAACATTTGTCTTAGGAGCCTTGAAAACTCCTAACATCATTGTACCTATCACCAGGGAAATGAGCTCTCGCCCACTTGCGTACATCTGCTTTCTGTAAATAATCATGTAATGCCGGGTGCAGTTCTTTGATCTCATCGAATATGGTCTCAAAATCTGAAGGCCTGTATGAATTAGCTGCCTTTTTAACCAAGCCAAACAACTCGCAGCCTCTAAACTTTAACAAGACATTCTTATACAAGTGATAAGTGCAAACTCCTCGGCTGGCAGTTGGATATACATGGGCTATTGCTTTTCCAATTGATTTGTGCCTATCAGAAATAATAGCAAGCCTTTCGTCATCTGGAATCACACAGCTGAGTTGTCTGAAAAACCACTTCCATGATTCATCATTTTCAGTATCGACTATCGCAAATGCTACTGGAAATATTTGGAAGTTGCCATCCTGTGCTGATGCAATTAGTAGAGTCCCTTTGTACTTTCCTTGCAAGAATGTGCCATCGACCACAACAACCTTCCTCATGAATGGAAATCCCTTGATGCTAGCACCAAATGCGATGAAAAGATACTTAAATCTGTCACTAGAATCTACTACAAGGCGAGTGAATGTCCCTGGATTTGCTTCTCTAATCAGATGCAATTAGACTGGTAATTCCTGGTAGCCACTCTCAGCAGATCCCCTAACCAATTCTCTTGCACATATCAGTGTCCGATGAGCTTTCCAGTAGTCCATCTATCATTTAAAATAGTAAGAAACAGTTAGAAATAAATCAAATTTTGAGTAAACAAGTAAATGAAATAAACCTTTATTCCAAAGCACATGTTAAGGGACTGCTTCACATGACTTGGCAAAATGGTTGACTCCACTCCACCAATGAAATCAGTGTATAAAGATCCGAGAATATCTGGTGTTGCTTGTCTGCAACGAGCTGATCTCTCTGTAACTGAACAAGTATGATCTGAAACATAGACACGTACAGTAAAGCGAGGAGTATCACTTGTCGGTGATGCTCGTAGCCTCCAACTACAGCCTTCAACCCAACATTTTACGACTAACAGATTCGGTGTTGAGTACTCGACATCGTAATCAAACTGTTGCACTATCGTCAACATCTTAAGTCGTGTTTGTAAAGCAGACTTGGACTCAAAACTTTGGCCAACAGAAATATTTAGTGAATTCAGTTGTTGCTGCCTAACATGTGGAGCCACTGCCTTAGCCTTTTTCGATTTGCTTCCCACCCCCATCTTTGGCGTACACACTTTCCTCATATTTGTATCTACTTCTGGAATTAATCCGTAGGCTATAAAGTCTTCATCATCTGATGTCGCACCATCTGAATCATCGCAATAGTCAAACCGTTCTCCGTCAGTGTCTGAGTCTTCATCATGATTACAATCATACTGGTTAATATGTTTCATCGTCTTCATGTTGTCTTTAAAAGTGACCTCTATGCATAGACGAACTTTGTCAGATTGTAGGAGACGGAAGAAACCTTGCAACTGTCGAAAATTCCCAATTTTAACTGGGGGTGTGTCACGAGTTAGCTTCATCAAGCTTTTCCTGCCAAGCATGTAACTCAATTCGATATTAACATGTCTCTTATCTAATCCGTAGTCCTCATAAACCATGTTAATCATATCTTCAAAGCTTGTCTTGTCACTGACTGGAATTACTTTGCTTCCTCTTCTGTTATCAACGTGAAACATCCACTTATCCTTCTCGAATAACCACTGCCCACAAACGGCTATAACCCCCTCCATCAGTTTCTCTTGAGATTAGCGTGAAATAGCCACTTGTCCAAAAAATGATCGTGACTTGGAGAAGAAGAAGTTTTACGGCTAAATCTAGGTTTTAATAACTGGTTGAAGGTATGGTCGAAATTTTGGTTTAATTAGAGCAAACCGGAATTTTTTTCTTCTAATTAGTTAACCAATTAAGTTGTTAACCGGTTCTGGATGAAAAAGTCTGCCATCCCTTGAAAGTCTGCGGTAACTAGAATAAAGCATGCCGTAAGTATGCCGTAACTAGAAGCATACTTATTCTGAAAGTTTGTTGTTTGTAAACGTAGAAAGTATAAGTCTGCTATAACATGAAAAGAAAATCTGCTAAATTATAAAAAAGTCTACGAGATAAATCTGCATGCCAGTATAAAACTTTCGACATATTACAAAACCTGTCGTCATAGGAAAAAAATCTACCACTAAAAGTCTGCCAACGTAAAATAAATCTGCGAGTATAATCAAATCTACCATCATGTGAGGTAGACTTGTTTTTGAAAGTATGTGATGGTATAAGTCTATGATACTAAGTTTTCGGTAAACAATAAATCTGCAACAGTTTATTAAAATTGCCATCAAGTATTGCAGATTTTTTATAGCAGACTTATGTTACTGTTTCGTTAAGAAAAAAAAATTGATGACGTGCAATAATTTTTTTTTCTGTAATTTGTTTTTTTGTTAACAAAGAAAATAAGGGCATTGTAGGCATAAAAAATATTTTAGTAATTAAAAAAAGTTATAAATTACTCTAGTAATAATAACATAATTTGGAGTTATTTTAGTAATCTTCCCAATAATAATTTTACTACTGTATTTTTCAAGGCTTGGAAAAAAAAAAGGAAGAAAACGAATTGTAAAACTGTGAAAAAAAAACATATTAAATATTTAATAATTTCAGATGGGGAATAAAGGCTCACCCACAGAAGAATGGGATATGTCTTTATTCTTTGCTTCGGAACATTCAAACCATTAAATAGCAATACTCTCTCTCTCTCTCTCTCTCTCTCTCTCTCTCTCTCTCTCTCTCTCTCTCTCTCTCTCTCTCTCTCTCTCTCTTCATTTTTTTATATATGATACTTTAGGATTATGCACATAGATTAAAAAAACATTTAATTTCTAAACAAAAAATTATTAATTATTTACCTAACACATATTAACCAATAATTAAATAGAAACTATAATATCATTGGTCATCTAACATTAATTAGTAATAAATTTTACATAAAAAATTGAAAACTTCAAATAATTTGGAACAAAAAAATTCTTCTAAAACGTCATATATAAAAAAACCGGAGGAAGTAGTTTTCTGTGGAGTTGTCATTATGTTGAATCATGAGAAGTTAGTCAAAACGTAGATATCAAAATTAATAACGTTGGTGACAATAACATATGGATCCTGTAGCATATAAAGAAAAAGAATGCAACGTTTCAAAATGAAAAGTCTTAACGCGACATATGTAAATATGGATGACTAATACTAAGGTGTTTATTTTGTTTTTTTTTTGTCGACGCCCATCTTCTAAGATCAAGTGGTAGACGGTCTTGAGACGCTCTGTCCGGCGTTTATTTTTATTTTATTTTGTTTATTTTGTTATAATGACCAAAAAACGTTTATGAGTAAATGGCAATACTCCATCCGTTCCTAAAATATAGACCTTTTAGTATTTTCACACATATTAAGAAAACACATTAAACTACTATAATAAATGTATCATTTTCTGTAATTTTTAATTTTCAATAACTTTTAACCAATATTATAAAAATTGACTATAAACAAATAAAAAAATCTATTAAAATATAGATTCGACAAGTCTTTATTAATTTGAATGAAATTTTAAAAAGAAACGATTCCGCGCTTTGAAAGCGCGGATCACAATCTAGTATATATATATAATGTGAATGTAAATTTAAAAAAATGAAAGCTACTTTTTATTATACATAAATTTAAATGAAACTAATAGGTTTTCTGTTATTATGATTTAAAATGAACAAAAATAAATAAAAGGATATTATGCTAATAATGTTATTGAAACTGATTATTTTTTTCTTTAAATAGAGGGCAAATCTCCAAAATAACACTTTTCTAAGTTTATATCACGAAAATAGCACTCAAAAACTAAAATGACCAAAATAACATTTTATCTTTTGAAAAATTTAGATTTTTTTATTTTTCAAAATTTGAAATCTTATCCCCAAAACCTTACTTCTCAACTCTAAACCCTAAAACCTAAACTCTAAACCCTAAACCCTAAATTCTAAACCCTAAACCCCACCCCTTGAGTGCTACTTTTGTGACTTTTGGCCTTGAGTGCTAGTTCGGGAACAAAAACTTGATTTAGTGCTATTTTGGTCTTTTTCTCTTAAAAATAAAAGTGAATAAAAATATTGTTAATTTAACATTTTTTTTTTTCAAATAAGGCTCCCAGAACTTCAAAGACCGGCTCTGATTATGGCGTCAGACGAATCTGTTAGGCACGTAAAGGGAAGCGAGGCTCACTCCTATTGCTGGAATGCTGGTCTTATAATAGTGTTGACTATCTGCATTGTAATTTGTTCCCAGTCGTAAAGCTCAGAAGAAAATTTGGAAATGGACTATTTGTTAGTATGTTTGATTCTGTTTCTCTTGGAAGATTGGTTTATAACTTGGTCCAGACATCCGAATTAAAGGAAAAGAAAAAACATTTTGTAAACACGAACCGACGCAACAAAGAATGTGGGCTATAATAGATTAGCCCATTATAATTTTCTTTAACGGAAGCGTCTCCCTCCATCGCCAAACCCTAATTTTTCGTTACGTCGTGGCCGCCGTGCAAGGACCGGGTTAACCTCAACCCGACCCGAATAAATAAAACATATGGGCTTTACTGGGACGGCCCATCAAAGTGATGATAAACATTGGTTTACTTAACGAAGCTATCTCCTCTCTCAAAACCCTAATTTTGTTTGTCTCGTATAAATCCCAGCGCTTCGTCGTTCTCCGACAGTAAACCAGTAGTGTCGAGGCTTCTTATCTCTCTGGGTTCTGTTATACGGATAACATTTAATTTTCGAATCTGTAGCATCAGTATTTTTGTTTTGATTCGTTTGGTTGGTTTCGTATTTGATAATTTTTCTGCACTAATGTTTGGAAGGCTATGTCAAATTAAATGGCATAGTCATCGAGCAACAGTGCATAAACTGATAGCTGTTAAATCAGCAAGCGGCCAGACAACCGTTGGGATAGATCCACAGGTGAAACAGATGTTTCTCTGTTTTCAGCTACTAAATCTATTCTACACTTTGTTCTTTTTGTTAATTGAATATGGAGTTATGAGTTTTGCACCTTATATCTAAGGTCATGCCTCGTTCTGGTGGCATGGCCATTTTTCGAGGATGCGTTAAGGAATTGCTGTTAAGTCAGTAAGCGGCCAGACAACCGTTGGGATAGATCCACAGGTGTGATGCGGTTTCTCTCTCCGCTCTCAGCTACTAAATCTATCCCACAATTCGATCTTTGTAAACATAGTTTTTTTGGAGATGTGTTGTTATGTTTGGCATGAGGTTTGTTCTTATATGTTGTCCGAGATATTTTGCCAGTTGGGCATGTAACGTTGCAGACAAGCACGGTTGGGATGATGGAGAGTAAGGACATTCAGATCTGCGAAGCTTATGGTCCCGTAACTTTTAAAATGGATTGGGTGTTTGAGTTTGTTGACCTGAATGTCTTTCTCTTCATCAAAACTGCCTCTAGTGTTTGAATATCTGGAGTTTGTGTGTGTGTGTTATGGAGACTTGGTCCTAATTTAGGCTTAATGGATCTACTTGGACAGCACTTTTGAGAAGGCTAGAGTGTGGTTAAGATCTCACAGTGAAACAATGTTGGTTTTTATCAGAGGGAATCAATGCGGACTTGTTGGATGTTGAACAAAAGGGATTTTAGTGTCAGTTAGTTTTCATGTATTTGTTAGACTGAGACTAACTACTTTGAAGTCAAGTTTTTTTAGGGAGTGAAGTGTGGGTGTCCTCCTCTTCGATTTTGCTTTCTTGTTTTCTCTTTAAGTAGTTAGTAATAATGACTCGAGATGATAAATTGAATCCGAAGCTGTTGATGTTGTGTTATGAAAATGTTTTAGTTTTGTGGTTAAGGGTTCGTTAGATTTTTCTTACAAGTGCAAACTCTGTCTTGTGATCTCAATGATTCAGCTTCATATGGCTCTTAAACTAGTTTTACTGAACTGTAGAATTAGGCAATCATTGCGATGGGCAGGTTCGTGGTTTCCCAAATTTGTGTCATTCTGTGCAACAGCTTTTTGTGGTGGTTAAGGTGAATGGGTTTACGCATTTCAAGAAGAAGAGAAACTCCATTGTTGCCTTCGGAAGCGGTTACTCCAATTCCAGCAATGATCAGAATCCTATAGTGTACATCGAGGACACTACTAGGAAGGCTCATAAATAATGGTTGCAGATTGCCAAGGAAACGTAGGGTCATGTGATAAAAAAAAAGAAAAGAAATCGTGTTTGCAGATTTTCTTTTGTTATTCTATAGAAACCGAGTTGTCTCTTTGTTTGGTTATGTTTGGTTACTTCAAGACCTGATGAAATTATTGGACCAAAGGGATTGTTTTAATATTTGCTACGGATTACAATCTGACAATCCCAATACAGAGTCAGCAACAGCCGCTTTTGCCTGATCCTAGCCACAATTTTAAAGTGAACCCATTTGGTCTGTTGAGCTCATCAATACATGGTTTTGCTGAATCATATGGCAACCCATTGGCTCTATATGCATTGGAATCAGATCCACCTTTACTACTCAAGCTGTCTACTATAAGCAGAAGACTGGTCATGGTGGATATGGATTACGACTTACCAACCTTACTATCCTCATTGGTAATATATCTAGTATACGACTATCTGGGAAGGGAAGCAATGTGTGTCTAGTCGAAAGAGGTAGACTCTTAAGTGTTTTGATATTCTTGTACTGAACATCAAGAATTTTTTTTTCATATGTTCAAATAGAAAAAGACTTGATATTGTCGCAGTTTTTCTGTACATCTTTTGTAGTCTACTGATCTCTTGTTTATGAGTTTACTTGTGGGGGAATGGTCTTTTATGGATTGATCTTACATTTCTAATCTTTGATTTTGTAGATAACCTGCCAAGATTTACTTTCTTAATATGTTTTCAGTGCGAGACAATATAACTTTTTTAACACTTTCTTTTATTAAAAGTGGTTTGGAACCATTACATTTTAGAAAAAAGAAAAATTGGACTGTATACCCACCAATTAGGTAAGTAACTAAAAAAAAGTTTAACCAAAATACTCAACGTAATTTTTTAAATATATACCAAACTATCATTGAAGACAACTAGTTAACTTCTTCTTTCATCTTTGTTCTCTTCTCCAATTAACATTTACATATATTTATTATTATTTTTTATTCTTATCATCAATTTATTTCTGTTAATTTTTCTTACAGTGGTGTAAATATTATAAATAAATATATTATTGTTTTTATTTGGGTTTGAGTTTAGTGATTGAAATTTAGGGTTTAGTATTTAGTATTTACGGGTTAGAGTAATGTTTAGTATTAATGGTTGTGGGTGGCTTATAATCCTATACTATTTCGGTCATATGTAATAGAACAGTCAGTACATATGTGTGGTCAATAAACATACGAGTATTATAAATATATATTATTGTTTATATTTGGATTTGTGTTTAGTGATTGAGATTTAAGGTTTAGTATTTATGGGTTGAGGTAATGTTTAATATTTATGGGTTGGGATAATGTTTAGTATTAGGAGTTCTGAATATGGTTATAATCTTATACTATTTTGGTCATATGGAATAAAATACTTAGTGCATATGTATTTAGTAAATAAACCTGTAATGTGGATGACTCTTCCATTTTTTCTTGTATGCATGTTAATTGAAAATTTGTTAAAAAAAAGGATAAAACCAGCCGGAAAGTGGCGTAAATGCACATTATATTATGTTAAAATCAATGCTAGTTACACAAATAAGCTCTAGAAAAAAATTGATATATGAAATACAAAGAAAAATCTAATGGCATTTTTCCACACTGAAAACAACGCAAATAATTTTAAAGACATATTTACAATATCATATCATGACGATTTTATTAGAGACTAACGTAAATGCCTAAACGTTCATGTACTTATATTAGCAGTGGACTTTTGGGGGGGTGGGGGGGGGGGTGGGGGGTGGGGGGTAGTACCTTTTAAATAATTTTTTCAAATTGCCTTTGTCGATTGTTCAGTATTAGTTTTGGAAAGGCACAGTGAATAAAATGAACATAACGCAAACTAGAACACCTACCAAACGGATTAACACGACCGCAAGAAAAATTAAACCTAAGATAAAAGATATAAGAATTTGGTGACTAAAATAAAAACCTTATGCTAGAACCGTTGTTGCAGCACTGAATCAGATCCATCACAATTGGCCAATGCACGATCTAATAAACTGAAATAGACTCAAGCAAGGTTCAATGGGGTGAAGGAGATCCTGATTATGAAGTTTTGGACTTAATTATCCTTTTATGTATATGAAATCTTAAAAATAATTAAAATGAGTTGTAATAGATTAACTCTTAACAATGATGATACATTTAAGAGATCAACATTTGTATTCATTATTTTACAATCGATAAATATTGTAGAGTTGCAAAATGTCAAACCATTTAATGAACAAACATTAATATAAAGAACTTATTCTGCGCATGCGCACGAGTTATTATCTAGTACTAGAGATTTTTTCCGCGCTTCGCGCGGATTGTGTCTTATAAATTTATTTTATTTATAATATTATTTGTCGTTTTTTTTTCTTTTATATTAATTTCTTGTTTTTCCAATGTTAGTTTTTCTTAATTTAAATTTATATGTTTATAATTTTTCATTTTTCTTGTTGTAATTATATCTTTTATTGATGGTTTTTTGTATGTGACATAAACTTTTTGAAATTTTAAAATAATGTTATATATAGTACAATTAACACATTAAAGAAGAGAAACATATTCAAGCACATTTTACACTGGTTTTATATGCATAATTTTAAACATTATATATGTATATATTATAAGTTTGAAACATATAAATGCTTTCTAAAGCTAAATACTTGTTCAGAGTTTACATAACTTATCGAAAGTTTTATCTCTTTTTAAATTCAAATCACAGAAAAAAAATATCAAAAAGTCAGTATAGATGGGTCTTTTGGGCTTTTAAATCAACACTGGAAAAATTACATGAATGAGATAACAACAGTTTTAAAAACAACTGGATAAAATTTGACTGAGCCAAAGATTTTAACACAATATGTTCTTTCTTCTTCAAATTGCGAAGAGCCTATAGACACAAGAAAAAAAATCATAATTTTTGTTTTCACTTATATAACATTTTTCTCCTTTACACACAGAGTTTATTACACTGCTATAAGCAATGGAGAACTCTATTCATATAAAATTCACATCTATGCATTTTGACAAAGAAGAATTTTAGCCATCTTTAGTTTCGGAATAGACCAACTTCAGTCATATACACTATATTTTCTCTATGATTCATATCTTACAATTTTAATATATGTGCAGATTTCCATGTGAAAAAGCACGCACGCCATTTGTCATTCAACCTATTACTCTTTCCAAAGTAAACATTATAATCCTCGTTTGGTTAGCTCCACAAACTAATCTCTTTGGATCAGTTTACTAAAAAATATGGATACTAATGTCAGAAAAGAATATAAACACTATCAACAACAAATATTGACACAAGACTATTTGGTTCAAGGAACATATTCCACGTAATGCGTTTATATCATGGATGGCTTTGCAGAGAAGACTGCCAACCAAGGATCGCTTGAGGCGTTGGAGGTTAATGTCTCAGAAACGTGCGTCCTTTGTAATCTGGAAATAGAGGCTCACTATCATCTCTTCTTTGAGTGCTCTTTCTCTCGCTTGATATGTGAGCCTTTTGCTGCTGAAGTTTGGATTTTTCCTCCGGCTGATCTACACTATGTTGCAGCCTGGATCAATCAACCTCGCGTCAACGCAGATGCACATGCTACTTTAGTCATCAAGCTCTATTTTCAGTCAGCCATCTACCTGCTGTGGAAAGAGCGTAATGCTCGTGTGTTCACACCTGTCTCTTCACCTTCATCAGTCATCCTTGCCTCTCTCGACCGTATGATGCGTGACCGTCTCCTCTCTTACCCGGCAAGTTCTTCTTTCTCCTCTTCTCTACTTCTTTTTTATATTTCTTGTATAAGATCTCTTTAAGGCTTTTTTTACCTTGAGTTGTTGGTGGTTGTTTTTGTTTCCTTACTGTAATAAGTTGTTTAAAAACAACAATGTAACCTTTCAGAAAATGATAATCTTAGTATCTTACAAAAAAAAAACAAATATTGATTTATTTATGTGAATATATATTTTATTTTAAATCATTTTAGTGGACGAAGAAAACATCATAATTTGTACAATCAATTTTCTTAGATTCATCTCATCATACTCACCATTTTACCATTTTAATTACATAATTTTACATGAGATTTTTCACCCTCCCCGGTTATTTTCTCTTTATTTATAACTATAATATAAAGTTATAAACTATATATATATATATATTATAAATTAATATTTTATTTACCTTTGAAATCTAATGATTAAAAATAGAACATAATTCAATATAAATATATGATTCTATTAATAAATTAGCAGTTACAAATTTGAAATTTCTAGAAATATCAAAAGTCATATATTAGTTAATTATCTTTCAAATGACATCTATTTCTAATATTTTATTGATGAGAATATTTTGGTTGAGGTGGATAGTCTCAAAAGCCTTGAATTTAGTCCCTTTTATATAGTAGGATAATATTATAAAATAGCTTTTAGTGTGAAATTTAGTGTTGTGATTAGAGAAGAAAAAAAATTAAATGCTAGAACTACACTAAAAGAGTATAATCTAATTTATTAAAATAGAATTTTATTTTTTATCTACTGTTCAAAAGTTGTCAATTAAATTTGGACCTATCATCTCTTTTAGTAAAACAGAAATATTCGGTTGTACCTACCACAAATATCTATTTGTGTGTGATATATATTTTAATATATAAATTATAATCTACCTAATGAAATCTAACTAAATAATATTTTTTATTTTTCTCCTATACACGTTTGGTTTGAAAAAATGGGTATTGGTTTGGAAAATGACATACATTCATATCACTTCAAATATAGTTTTTTACTTTCATAATGTGTTGCAAATAAAAATAAAATTTCATAAAAAATACATGTACATTTTATTTAAATATTTTTTAAATATAAACTATATTTCATATTACTTCAGAATTTCTAATACAATTGAAAAAATTACTTCAAATTTTCTAAACAATTTATATAAATTATATGTTTTCATAGCATATTAAAAAAATCAACCAAATTATAAAAACTTATCCAAAAATTGTAACAACTCAAATATTTTATACAAGATTATGATAAAAAAGATAACATTAAATATATTTTCTTTTACTGACAATTTAAGTTTATGAATAAAATCATATCCGTTTGGACGGGTCGGAATCTAGTTTTGACACTAAAATAGTGTTATGGGTTCGAGATGTCCTAAACTGAATTCACTTAGAGTATTATGAGGTCCGTAGAACACAATTGAGTTTTTAACCTTAACTTAATCATAAAAGTCCGTTAATAAAAATTTATATATGTTTTTGTCTGTAATTTTCTTAGTTTTTTTTATTTTTAAATAGTTTTAATATTTATTAAAAAATATAAAATATCAAAAGTCCAAAATTGGGAAGATGTGAATTTATGACATAAGGTCTTAAGTACAAAGAAAACAATAAAATCTTTTTTTGGTTAAAAAAAAAAATTCTTTCTTCCGCCCACGGGATTAAGTCAAGGTGTCTGAGTTCACGTGTGTATATCTAAGAGCAAAATTATTTGTGGGATGAAGAGAAAGAAGGAGAGAGTCCCTTGTTTTGCTTTTTTTTTTTTTTTTATTTGGTCATTAAAGAGTAAGAAACATCCCTTAATTAAGGGCTTTTCTCTTCTCTTTCTTCCCCGGTTCCTACATCTTTCTCCTAAGAGATGCCTTAAAAGACTCCCAATAATATTGCCCTAAGATTTTTTTTTTTAACCCTAAAAACAATTAATATAATTTTTATTTCAGAGAGCCTCGCCGATGTATAAATAACAATCGCGTAGTCCTCGACTTCTCCGTCTTACACTGATTTTATCTCCGCAATTTATCTCAACTTCTGACGTCTAATCATCATGGGTTTGAAGGTACGATCAAATCCATATGGACCTATTTCAATCTTTGTTTCGGTTTATATTCAGATCTAAGTGTCTCGTTTATCATTTCATATATAATTTAGACAAGTTTGTAATCCATCTCACCGGTTAAGCTTGTGTTAGGTTTGCATAGGGGTAATAAAAGTTCGAATCTGAGTTAGGTTTATGCCTTGATGTCTTTTCACTTACTGTTATCTGATGATGGTATTGTAGGCAATTAAGATTTGTTTCTCATGACTTATCATTTCATATATGATTCAGACAAGTTTGTAATCCATCTCACCTGCGAAGCTTGTGTTAGGTTTGAATAGTGTAATAAAGATTGAATCTGAGTAGGCTTAAGCCTTGTGTTGAGTTTGATTTGATGGTGCTGTAGACAATTAAGATCTGGTTCTGTTGATTTATAAATCTGTAGGAGGACTTTGAGGAGCACGCTGAGAAAGTCAAGAAGCTCACCGCGAGCCCATCGAACGAGGACTTGCTCATCCTCTACGGTCTCTACAAGCAAGCCACCGTTGGGCCAGTGACCACCAGTTAATATTATTACCCTTTTTTTCTCTCTGCACGCCTTAAGAAAGCTTCATTTTAAGATCCTGCGGTTTGCTTCTTGGTTCAACCTCTTCTCTTTTTTTTTTTTGATTCAAAGGTCGTCCTGGGATGTTCAGCATGAAGGAAAGAGCCAAGTGGGACGCTTGGAAGGCCGTTGAAGGTAATCCGCTTCATACTGAGTTGCTACTGGTTTGCTTGGAACTGACTTGTGATTGTTTTGGATGTCAGGGAAATCAACGGACGAAGCCATGAGTGACTACATCACTAAGGTGAAGCAACTCCTTGAAGCAGAGGCTTCCTCCGCTTCAGCTTGATGGTGATTTATCAAGTGCTCTTATGCAGTAATTCTATCTAAGCTTCAAATAAGTTTTAGCAGAAGACTTGGTTCTTTACTTCTTGTGTGTTTTCTCTATCGTTAAGAATCTTGATGCAAAATTGAAGTGATGTGTGCATTTTAGTAACGTATACGCATTATCTCTTTTAATGTCGCTGTTAATCAAACTCGTCGAAATATTTCACACCTCTATAAACAGTTAAACCACAAAACACACGCCCCTCAGTCCACAACGGTAAGTGATGTCCAGGCGCAACCGCTGCGCGTATGATAATGGGCTTTTATTTTGAGCAATTTATGGGCTTTTATCGAGCGATGAATTAGTGCCAGATTCATATCTTAATCGAGCCGGTTAACTTACAAACCAAACGGACATAAAATTAGTGCACGCTGAACCGAACCGGCGTAGCTTCTTTAGTTTGTTCGTCTTCTTCTTCCTCCCTCCCTGCTAAAGAAATTACAGAATGAGAACTCTGGAATTAGCTTTATCGCCACCTCCGGCCTCTTTAATTCCTTCTTTCAAACACTCCACCACACAAAGCGTCGGAATCGATGTGAAGACCACCTTCGATGCTCAGCTTCTCCTAAGGAGACCCAAACACCAAAGCCCAGAACCCGTCGTCGTCCTTCAACCACATATTGCGATAGACAGATCTCAAATTCCAATTCCTCGTTACTCGACTTCCGATATTCTCCGAATCATGGACTCTCTGTCTCTACCTGGTAACGAAGACCTATACTCGTGTCTCGCCAAGGAATCAACCAGCGAATGCGATCAGCGTGGAGCTTACGAACTAACAGTTCATATCATGAAGTCAAGTGTAAGACCCAGAACGACGTTCCTCAACCGTCTTCTCCTGATGCACGTGTCGTGCGGTCGTCTTGATACGGCACGCCAGGTGTTCGATAGAATGCCTCACAGAGATTTTCATTCCTGGGCTATCCTTATCCTCGGCTACATTGAGATGGGTGATTTTGAAGAGGCTGCTTTGCTCTTTGTTTCTATGTTGAAACACCAGAACGGTGCTTCCAAGATCACGCCTTGGATCATGGGCTGCGTTCTAAAAGCGTCTGCTATGATCAGAGATTTGGGTTTAGGGCAACAGGTACATGGCTTGTGTCAGAAGCTAGGGTTTATAGAGGAACAAGACTCATCATGTCTCTCGGGTTCCTTGATACGCTTCTACGGTGAGTTCGGATGCTTGGAAGACGCTAATCTTGTGCTGCACCAGCTCTCCAATGCTGACACCCTTGTTTGGGCAGCCAAGGTTAGTAACGACTACAGAGAAGGGGAATTTCAACAGGTGATCAGCGATTTCATAGAAATGGGTAAGCACGGGGTCCAGAAGAATGCTTTGGTATTCTCTAGCGTTTTGAAAGCAAGCACATGGGTCAGTGACGGTGGGAGAAGCGGTGGAGGAGTGCACGCAGATGCTATAAAGCTCGGGTTTGACTCGGATTGTCTGATCCGATGTCGGTTAATTGAAATGTATGGCAAGTATGGGAAGGTGAAAGATGCAGAGAAGGCGTTCATGAGTAGAGAGGATGAGACGAATGTTAGTTGCTGGAACGCTATGGTTGCGGGTTATATGCAGAATGGGTGTTATATTGAAGCCATTAAGCTTCTCTATCAAATGAAAGCAACTGGTATAACAGTACAGGATAGACTCTTGAATGAAGTCAAGCTCAAGCCCACCTTTAGATAAATAACAAACATTAGTTAAAGAAATTGATGAGCTTGATATGTAAATATACCTTATATATTAATTGAAGAGCATTGCAACATTCTTTTTAGCCACGTGTCATTTTTAGAATGTTTTTTGGAATTTTTAGAAAAATTAGTTGGTTCATCTAAACGTGTATTATACATTTTACTAGGTGTTTCGCCCGCACGTGCGGGCATAGAGATTTATAACTACTTATTAATACATGTATTACTAATTAAAAAATAATTTAAATTGTTATTTATGTTTTTATTGAAAATTCTTATGTATTAGAAATTTTTAAAATTCTTTTGTGCACTATATTCATTTTTAATAAATAAGATATAAATCTTAGAGATCACTTGATATTCTCTTTCAATTATATAAAAATAATAATTTTACTTAATATTTAGTTATGTATTTTCTGTTTTTAAACTTTTAACCATTTTATTAAAATATATATTTTTGTATAACAACACAATATTGTTCTAAAAAAGGATAACAACAAATATATATAGGAATTATCTTTTTATTTTAAATATATTTCTAAGTTATGGATAATTTTTATTTTTATTAATTGTAAACACTTATCTAATCAAATAAACACTAAATTCGTTTTTTATTTTATCTAATTTATTTAATTTATTTATTAAGGGTATAAATGATATTAACTGTGCTAACTTTTAACTTTTAAATTTTAATATAAATAAAAATTCGTTTTTAATTATATTTATAACTGAAAAATATGTTTCAAGATAACAACACAATGTAAAAAATTATCTTTTTGAAAAAAAAATATATTATTATTGGCAATTCGTTTTTAATTATATTTATAACTGAAAAATATGTTTTAAGATAACAACACAATGTAAAAATTATCTTTTTGAAAAAATAATAATATTATAAATAAAAATTCGTTTTTGATTATATAGTTAATTATAGATAAATTCATTAAGGGTAGTATAGATATTAACCGCTTTAACTTTTAATGTGAGAGCTCCGTTGCTAAAATTTACTTCGCAAATATTTATTTTAATTTATTTATTAAGGGTATAAATGATATTAACTGTGCTAACTTTTAACTTTTAACTTTTAATATAAATAAAAATTCGTTTTTAGTTATATTTATAACTGAAAAATATGTTTTAAGATAACAACACAATATAAAAATTATCTTTTTGAAAAAATAATAATATTATAAATAAAAATTCATTTTTGATTATATAGTTAATTATAGATAAATTCATTAAGGGTAGTATAGATATTAACCGCTTTAGCTTTTAACGTGAGAGCTCCGTTGCTAAAATTTACTTCGCAAATATTTATTTTAAAATTAATTTATTAAGAGTATAAATGATATTAACTGTGCTAACTTTTAACTTTTAACTTTTAATATAAATAAAAATTCGTTTTTAGTTATATTTATAACTGAAAATTATGTTTTAAGATAACAACACAATGTAAAAATTATCTTTTTGAAAAAAAAATATTATTATTAAAATTCGTTTTTAATTATATTTATAACTGAAAAATATGTTTTAAGATAACAACACAATGTAAAAATTATCTTTTTGAAAAAAAATAATCTTATAAATAAAAATTCATTTTCGATTATATAGTTAATTATAGATAAATTCATTAAGGGTAGTATAGATATTAAACGCTCTAACTTTTAACGTGAGAACTCCGTTGCTAAAATTTACTTCGTAAATAATAGTATAGATTAAACTAAATATAAAATTGATTAGTAGTGTGCACCAAAAAATTCTCATTTCTTTCCTTAAACAAAAACTACCGAATTATCTAATATGATTAACATATATATATGATAATTAATAATTTTGAATAATAAATTTTTTTTTTGACAACAATGAAATAATAAAGATTTGATAACAATTTTTGTATCGTTCATCATTCTTATTTAATTTTATAATTAAAAAAACTAAACCATCACATTAATTGTATATTTTTTAAAAATATACTTTTCTCTTATATTGTTATACTTTTTTTAAACGACTATAAATTACTAATATTGTTAAAAGTCTCACATTAATAAATTGATGATCAATGGTTTAAATTTTTGTTATAACAAGATACAAATGATTATGAAATCATATGAATAAGAAGTTTCATTAAATAGATATTCATATTAAAAAATATTTATAATATTATTAAAATTAAAATATATACCATATAAAATACATAACTATGTTAATTTCAAAATTTTCATTGCAAAAGTATTGAGACCTTAATATTTTAATTTTGAAATTTGTATTAAATTTTTAGAAATGACTATAAATTACTAAAATTAGTAAAAAGCTCACACTAAAATCTTTGTGATTAATGGTTAATTTTTCGGTACAACAGATATACATATGCTAATAAAATAATTTGAGTAGAAAGCATCAATTAATAAATACCCATTTTATGTATTTTAAATAATTATGACGAATATAAGGATTATAGTATAAAATATATATCTTTTTAAAGTTAAAAGTTTGATTTTGGATAAAAACATTTTTATTTCAAGGATAAAAACACTTTTAAACTTCAAATAGATTTTTTTGGATGCTCTTATAGCCAATCAAGTGAAAATGGTTTTTCTATTTGGTTTTTGTTGTTCGGTTTGTTTCAAATGATCAGATCCATATATTATAGGTTATAGGCACACTCAGATACTCTAATCCAGAGTTATACATTCAGTAGAATTAATGAGTGGCAGATCTAGAATTTATTTTGACTGGAGGCATAATATTTAATACATATGAAATAAAAATGGTTTTAATTATATGACTACAGAAGTTTCTGGTTTGACTAAAAATTCATTAATGCTTCTACACTAGGAGGTCTGAGTTTCAATCTTCAGAAAAAGCAGAATTATGTGAATTAATAGAGAAAATGCTTACAAGAGATCTGCAGCTGTAAAATCATATGTAATATTTTTCATAGTTTGTAATAGCACGATTATCGGCATTAAAATGGTTTTAACTATAATGTTTATACATTATTTTAAAATATTTAAAAGAACCATAAATAACTATGACCACACAGTTTATTGAGAAATAAATTGCATTCTTAAAAACAGCAACTCAACATAAAATTAAAAAATATTAAGTAAAAATTGTAAAAAATGGTAAAAATACCAGGAATATGTAAATATTTCATTTAATAATTGGGGAGATAGAAACAGTTTTTTTTTGTTTCTCGTAATAAAATATAAATATGCAAGATGAAGAAATAGAAAAGGACTCTACAAATGATAATTATTTATTTCTCGGGAATAAAAAACTCTTAAATCGTGTGAGAGATGAAAATGTAGGGTATAATTATGTATGCTAAAAATAAAAAATAGTTATGCAAAAATAAACAAGGACTTATTTGTGTAATAGCCATATTTGGAAGAAAAATTAGATGAGTGACAATAATGTTGGACGGAGGCTGAGGATGTTTTGGTGGTGAGAGACGCACTAAACGGAACGCTGAAGATGTCTGCTGTAAGTGCTTTCAATTCTTTTGTTTTATTTGTATTTTTGTGGAGAAAAAAAAAACAAATCTTTGTTTACTTGCAGAGCCGCCAGTGGTGGAAGAATCCGACGAGCGATTACCGGTGACATCATCTTCTTCGCCATGTTCCTTCTTCCACGCCGGAGGTCAATGATAAAGCTTCACTGGCGACGTTTATGTCATCTTTGTCTCAAGTCTCACCTCGTCGTCATTGGTTCATCTCCGACCAGCAGTACATGGGCACAAAATGAATCTCGAGCAACAATGGCCAATTTTGACTTTTTTGCACATTTACTCTTTCAGATTTTATATAATTTTGTTTTGGATACATAGTGTACACATGTACACTTTGATGATAATGTACACATGTACACTCTGATGGATACATCGGTTAAGGTGGACGTATTTAAAAAAAAAGGCTATTCAAGAAGAAGATTGTATATTAATATATATCTTATACACGTACGCACTCTGATATAGTTGTCGACATGAAATTGTGTATGGTGGATATTTCAAAAAGATAACAAATGTGTCTTTACGTATTTGATGATATTGTACACATGTACACTCAGACACATCGTGTAAGGTGGACATATTTAAAAAAAATACCAGAATGACTCATCAAGAAGAAGATTGTACACTCAGATATATCTTGTACACGTACACAGTCAGATATAGTTGTCCACATGAAAGTATGTAAGGTGGATATTTCAAAAAGATAAGAAATATGGCTTTACAAATGTATAAAACATTTTAAATGATTACATTTTGAAATATTATAAGTAGCTCAACAATGAACATAGTTCTTAATTCTTTTGGCTAAAGACTACACTCCACTATTTTGATTCTTTAATTTTTTTGTAAATAGTTCTTACATGATTAATAAATTTTAAATTTCATTAAAAAAGAAAAGAAATCTATATTATAATAGTTAAGTTTTTGCTCACTCCTCAGCGTGCCATGTCAGCGTTTTGTGGGTCTCACTTTTAAAAAGTGTGAAAAAGTGTCAAGCTCATGGCTTGAACCCAGCTTATTGAGTATAAACACCAACATTTATACCACTAAGTTAAATGATACTTTGTACATTGATGGTCGAACCTAATACATATTTATGAAGGTCAGAAGCCTTTGCTTCTTCGACTTCTCTGAGGGTCGGGCCTACAAGGGTATTATGGGTTTCATTTTTAAATGAGATTCATCACATTATATGAAAAAAGCTCAAGTTTGCAACAATTATAGTTTTTCCATATTGTAAATTGTTGTCGTTTAACATGAGTCAGAGTTCTTTTCATCATTGTCTCAACAAGTGTGATCTACAGAGTTGTGCCGTGTGTCTGTTCGTAATCTATTTTTTCACCGGTGAACTCTTCATGTCCCCATCTTAAATCGCTTGATCATAAATGTTCTTTATTTGTAGCTCCTTTGTAAACCCTATATATGATTCTCATCTTTGATGAACCTAATATGCACCTCCACAAAGCTCATTGATTCCTCTTAGCTTTCTCTCTGACTCTCCACTTCCTCAAACCGGCGTCCCGGCGTCTGTCACTCAACCTTCGAGTCTCTCCGTCTTGGTCGTAGTAGTCAGAGCATAGCCTCTGGCTTCCTCCACTTTTGGGATTCCCTGAACTTCAAGAAAGACATAGATTTTGTGGGAATCACGGTTCTCTTACATGATGAAAAGGTAACGTAATCTTTGATATCTATCACACTTATTTAACATAATTGTTTTAATTGATTTCCTGATTCTTTGTTGAATAATATTATTTGCAGATTCCGTGATTCATGGTTTTACTCCCGTCGGGTGTGCTAATCATTACATGCCATCTTTGAAAGCAGATTCCATTGTGAAAGTCGATCGTTTTGAGGTTGCTATGTGCTCAAACATGTACAAGATAACTGATCATCCATTCCTCATTCGTTTCATTTCACTAACCATTATTGATGAAGTCATCACGGGCGCTCTTGAGATCAATCTCCAGTAAAAATTAGACTGTTCGAAATCTCCAAGTGATTGCGAACACAAACCTAGAACTCCCAAGTATATTATCATATTGCATTTGGGTTTATATTATGTTTTGATATCATAACTGATATTAAATATTGCAGATGTGGTTGGACAAATCCGTTATGTCCAGGGCTCTGACCTCTCCAAAGAAACAATTCGAGTTGTTATCCGTCTCCTCATTGATTCGTAAGAAACAATCAACACATAATTCTCTTGATACTACTATCTATATTGTGCTAACATCAATAATCAAAAATATTTCATACCCAAGATTTGTGGTCGTTTATTTATCTCCCTTACTTATCAATCTAATTTTACACAAATCTTTATTTTACAGCTTAAAATAAACACAATAACCCAAACAATCAAAACACCAAAAACTAGAATCCAAAAAAAAAACGAATCATTAATGATCACCTCTCTTTTTGTCTAATCTTACAAATAAACTTCAAAACAAATATACCAAATCAATCAACTCAACTAAAACTCAACGACACATACATTGAGCCAGCTAAACAAATACAAATTACAGGGCCAGCTATTTAACAATTTACAAACTTGCTTTCACAGATGCTTACGAAGAAGACGAAGACGACAACCAAGATCAGTGAAATTACCTTAACAAAAACCATAGTAAGTTGCAAACTCTGATAAATACAACTAACAATGATTTTTTGTTTACATATTACACATCAAATAAAAGAGAAACAAACACAGCCACACACACCAGCAGATACAAGAGACAATCCCAACAGATACAAAGGCGGCAACAACATCTCCACCTGCTCACTCCTATTGTCTTATGAAAATAACTTACATGTTCAATGTTAACATGCCAATGATATTGTCTTCTTATGAGAACTACATATATTCGTTTTAAGTGCCAAATACTAATTGTCACTCATTTTATAATTATTTTTATAAGTCTTCATGTATTTGTTTTAAAAGTTCGGTAAAAGCAACAAGTTTAAAAGTATATATATATATATAACCAACATAATAAGAATAAAAAAATATTACTTAATACACACAACTTACACAACTAAACTGGAGAAAAAAATATTCAAAAACAAAAGGTAATCTCAACAACCTTAATATAATTTATGTAATCTCAACAGTACCAGTAACAAATTAAAAAGACAAACAAACAATAAGTCTCAGTGACAGAACAAGCAACACCACAAACTATATCAATCACATTACTAACACAATTTAGTTCTTCATGAGTGGAGAACTGTGTATGAACAGTGCATACACAGTTCATCATCACAACTCTAATCCTATAACAATAAAAAACTTGAAAAACAGTGATCAATTTAAAACACAAAATTCACACCTACAATAACCCTAACAAATATTGAAATGAAACAAGAGCTTTGTCTACAACTCCAAGCTGAGGCAATGGCCCTAGTACCTCTAATATATTGTAGAGAAAATGGGTAAACCATAATTTTCGTTTAATTAAGTTGCTGGGCCTAATTGTAGAGGTTTTGGACAAAAGAAGCGGTGTCGGAGGGTTAGGCTTTGTCGGCAGAATGAGTTTTTTTTTTCTTGTTTAAAAAAAAAAGAAGGAAATTGGTGGTGGTTGCCATATAACAAAACAGAAATAAAAGGAAAAAAAGGAAAATCGAGGGGAGGGTTGGCTCTATAAATTATTGATTTGGGAGTGGAAGAACATGATGGCGTCGTTGGAGATTTATCAGAGAATCGTCAGAGAAACCAAACGGAGAAGAAAAGGAAGAAGAGAGTGGAAGGTTGAGATCCCCAATGATGTCATGGAAGAAATCGTGATGAGGCTTCCGGTGAGATCGATTATGAGGTTCCAAGCGGTTTCAAAGCATTGGGAATCGGTGATTAAGACAAGAGATTTTGGGGCAAGACACATGGCTAATCAGAGAAGCAAGGATCCTAAACTCATGTTTGTCGGTTATGGTTTTTATAATATCTGTTTTGATCAAATGGACTTGGAAACGACTTCTCTTGAAGAGAGCCTCTGTTTTGAAATTGAAAAGATTAATGGTCCTATGGAGATCTCCGAATGCTGCGATGGCCTTGTCTGCTTCTACTGCTTGACTCAAGCAGTGAGAGTGATAAATACGGCCACAGAAACGTTGTTGCCACCACTCCCCTTAGCAAATTTTCAGCGTCTTCATAAAGCCTATCCAGACCCGGATCTGGAGCGGGATCAGAGACTTGAAGATGATGGTCAGCGTCCTGTTCCAGTTCCATTCATATCATTTACTATGTTTGGATTTGGGAAAGACAACGCCACAGGACGATATAAGATAGTGTGGCTCTATAATATATATCCTGCTACCTTGAACAAGAAGAAGAAGACAAGATGCGAGGTTTTCGATTTAGAGGAATGGAGATGGAGATTCGTGACTACCAGAGCTCTTGATCATCACCAAATCTTGTCTAATCAGAGGCCACCGTGTGCAAACGGATTATTATACTGGCTCACGGGAGATGAACAAGGATACCCATCAACACAAACCAAACTCATAGTTTTCGATATTCATACAGAGATGTTTCAAGTCACCTCAACACCACCTTTTATTACCCCTGATGCCTCTAGTGACAAAATTGGTTTATGCAATCTTGACGGTCGTCTGTGCATTTCTGAACTCAAGGGCGATTGCGAGCAAGAGTTTTGGTGGAGGGTTGAAGAATGCGACAAGTGGGAGAGAATCTTCTCAGTTGACTTGAATTCTACTTCCTCTTGGTTTGGTGGTATCACTTCACAGCCTCTCACACCTTTGGCCATTTCCAAGGATAACAACAAGGTCGTCCTCTCGCTTACCCATCAAGAAAACCTTGTTGAGTTTGATCTTGATCCTGACTCAACTGTTTATCATTTGTATTATTCAGGTAGCTACGGCTTAGCTGTTCCTTATTTTCCAAGTTTATCACTCTCTTTTTCTTCTTTCTAAAACCATTTGTTGTCTTCAGTAACATTAATTTGTGTTTTTATATTCAAATCACTTCTTATTTATGTTTTCATGACCTAATTATTTATCATCAAGTTATGCGCTGAGCACTTCTTATTTTCTTTGCCACGGACACTTTATTTGTCGTTGGGATGTAATCTTATTGGCCAGAAGGAGATGTAATCACCCCCCCCCCCACCAAGAAAGGCTATATATGTTGCCTAAAATGATTGGTTAGATACTTGACTCGCAAGCTTTATATCTCTGCTGTATATTTGGATTTAATCTCCAGTTAAGAATTTTGGTTTTGTCTTAAGCTCAGAACCATACAAGTAGATGAAGGGAAAGAAGTCGATAGCATTTGTATGTTTTTATTTTTTGATCAATAGCTGATAGTAATGCATCTCTCTGTTCACTGTATTCGGTTCATTGGTACTGTGTCAAGTACGATGATTCTCGAGGGAGACCAGTTTGAGTTACATTGGAGATCAGCAGTTTAAGAGCTCTTCTGTTGCTAGCACTTCTTTGAACTCTCAGCTTACTGCAGAGTGTTTGATGTTGTTAGAGAACGGTGCGGTCTTTGTGTTTGAACTGAACGAGAGACATTGTAATGGATTCAAAGGTTGCGAGATGAAAGGTTCTTGGGAGAATCATCAAGGGAAGACAGTGAATCAGAAGAGTTGGTTAGGATGTGAGTTTGGTTGGAGGCTTGGGACTTTTATTGTTGCTCGGTCTGATGCAGTCTTTGTTATCACCAGAAGCTCTGGGAGTTGTTGTGGTGTGAGCAGTGGCGGAGCTAGACCTATGTTCCACATGGGTCATAATTCAATTATTATAGATAAAAAATGACATATATGAGAGTTGAACCCATGACATGTGGGTCAAACATAGATATTTTAACCAATTTACCACAGCAGCAACATTGTAAATGCACATAAAACTTAATATTTATAGATTTCACATGGGTCAATTGACCACCCCTCTCCAAGGTGGCTCCGCCCCTGGGTGTGAGAGCTTTGTTGGAAACTGAGAGTCTCAACATGGCTGGAACTGAAGAGTTTGTTTTGTTTGCCATGGCCTATCTGATCTCGGGTTTCAGACCGATGAATCAACCACTTCATGCATTGTAGTAGGGTCGTTTTGGAATGCAGAGAGATGTTCTGTTATGGACCTTCTCCTTCTGTTGCAAATGATCCTTCTTCCTTGTATGTATGGGAGCTACCACACAATCTACTCTCACCAGCTGGAAAATGTCTCTGCGGGATTGTGCAATTAGAGAAGCGATAATGACGGAGTCTCTCCCTGTCTGGTTTGACTGGCAGAAGAAGAGAGTTATTGTTCTTGGTTTTGGAGTTTTAAACAAGTACCTTCCAACACTTGGTTCATCAGATGAGTTCACTTTGATTCGGTTAACATCTTTAGGGAAGCTAGAAGCAGTCAAGTTCAATGCTTCTCCTGATCCTTTAAATAGCTTAGGAGTAGTATCTCACAGAGACTCCACCTGCGAATCTGACGAGGTGAATTTATTGTACTTCCCTGATGATAACATATACACCTCAAGACGGTTCAAATACCTCAAGCTAGACTATCTCTCTGCTTACACAAAAGGGAACCTCGCCAAGTTCTTAGAATCGAGGATTAGTAAAAAGAGATCCTCAGCTTCGAATAAGAAGAGCGATCCTCTTAGCTTAACCTACCATGAGGAGTTATGCGAGAAGTTGAATCTCAGCGGGTTCGGTAGAGACAGATGTTCCTCCACAGTTACTGCAGTCTTCAACAGTATCAGTTCACCAACAAGCGTTTTCGATATTGCATTGGGAGAAACCTGGCCAGGCTTACCTATAGAGCTTCTGTTGCTTGCGTTCTCGAACTACACTGAGGTTGGATGTGTTCTGTTAGAGAAGAGCTGTCAGATGGTCCGTCCATGGCCCAATTGGGCAATGACCATTTGGACCATTTCAGTTTTGGGCAGTAATGGGTGGTCCATATTGGACAATGGTCCAACAAATGTCCAAGACCAATAGAGACCATGTCAAAATGGGCATGTCCATGGACACCCAATAATATTTATAATTATTAGTTTAGATTTTATTTATAAAATTTTGAAATTATGTTTACTTTCCAAAATTATAAAAGTAATTTTTTTCTTATCAAAACTGTAAAACTATGTTTTCTTCTCAAAATCGAAAATTTTTCATTTTTCCGCAAAAACCGAGAAATCGCGTTTTTCTGCCAAAACCGATATTTTTTTATTTCTCCGCCAAAACCGAAAATTACGTTTTCCCGCCAAAACCGAGAAATTGCGTTTTTCCGCCAAAATTGAGAAATTACGTTTTCCCGCCAAAACCGAGAAATTACATTTTCCTGCAAAAACCGAGAAATTGTGTTTTTTCCACCAAAACCGAGAAATTGCGTTTTTTCGCCAAAACCAAAAAAATGCGTTTTCCCGTCAAAACCGGGAAATTGCGTTTTCCCGCAAAAACCGAGAAATTGCGTTTTCCTGCCAAAACCGAGAAATTGTGTTTTCCCGCCAAAACCGAGAAATTGTATTTTCCCGCCAAAATCTGAGAAATTACATTTTTACGCCAAAACCGGGAAATTGTATTTTCCTGTCAAAATCCAAGAAATTACGTTTTCCCGCTAAAACCGAGAAATTGTGTTTTCTCGCTAAAACCAAAATTTTGCATTTTTCCGCTAAAACCGAGAAATTATGTTTTTCTGCTAAAATCTGAGAAATTGCGTTTTCCCGCCAAAACCGAGAAATTGTGTGTTTTCCGCCAAAACCGAAAAATTAATGTTGGGCACTAACCATAGGATTCTCAACCTCTGCAGTCCTAACACCTGTGAGCTTAGTCATAGCTTAATCAAATGCAACAAACATAGCTGTATCTTCACCTGACTCTACCAGCAGCTCAACACGGTATCCTAAAAAGCTTGTATATTCCCATCCGAAGTACTTGGTAAGTACAAATAATAGAAAGCTCTATGCTAATAAGGATATATTAAGGGGCATGCGTATAGAGAACCTGACAACTCTAACAGCAGTTGCATTAAAACATGAACTGCAAGTGAAAGATGAAATTCTTCGTTGGAGCTTCTTGTAACACTTGGCACATGGTATGTAACACCATCCATTGGTAGAATCAACTGAACAAATCTTGACTTTGCATAGGAACTCAATAGACTGAGTAATTACGAATAACCAATTCAATACCAAAAAAAAATTGTAGCTAGGAATATTTTTGTAGTTGGAAACATACCTGGGGGGGGTGACTCCAGAACGTAGTTACTCAACTCCCCTAGTGAAACCCTTCTAGCTTCTTCACACCGGTGGAGCTGGAGGACAACCTGGAAAATGGTTAGTATTGTCTGAATGGACAAATACATAAAAACACATGCTTTTAAATCTTAATAAGTTTAAAAGAAGCACTTTGCACATCAAAGACATATAAACAAACACGAAAGCACTTTGACTGTACATTCAGTTTCGATCTTTGGAGTCAACTAGCAAGAAGATGTCGGATCAGGCCTTACCGCTCCTGGAATCAAACGATCGCTCAACTGGAAAACCTCCAGTCACCCAAATCTACTCGTCTCCTCACTCTTCTGGTTTGGCAAGCCGCCCTCTACTGGCTCTGGAACGAACGGAACGCACGTCTTCACTCAGGCGTTTTCCGTTCGGTTGACGTCATTCTCACCCTCATCGACCGTCAGGTTCGTAACAAGATTCAAAGCTTCCGTGAGACAAGCCCTTCCCTCGCGTCAAGGATGTTGCAAAGATGGTTCGAGACCCCATAACTTTCATCTCATAACCTTTATCAAAACTTTGATCTCTCCGCAAGTGCATTAAACCGCTTCGCCTCCCAACCGCTAACTCCCCACCTACTTTTGGGCTCAAATGGGTCGCATGATAGTTCACTTTGAGATTCTAAGGTTCAGGCCTTTTTTGGAAATCAATATCAAACTCTCTTCTAAACACTAGCCTTGGGCTTGTAATATTTTTCTTTTTCTCTTTATGTTATGAATGAAAGCCAAGTTACAAAAAAAAAAAAAAAAAAAATAAGGGGAAACCATATACATAACAACAAACACGTAAGAAAGGGGAACATATACCTGACCATCAAGAATCGGAGTATGCGTGTCACAACCGTTTGAGTACAACGCTCTGGCTTTAACTCGGAAAGCGATATCGGGGAAGCTGCCATAGTTCTTGGAAGGATGTTTCTGAATTATGAGTTACGAGGAGTGAAGAATCTGTGGAAACCATCTATCCGGAGACGCCAATTTATAGGTTCGAAATTGTGGAGAAGATGAAGAGGACGGAGCCCATGAAGTAGTGACGTAGTGGGGATCGACTTTACTGGTATCGTATTCAAGGGAGGTGCAGCCGTTTCTCAGATCTAAGGCACGACGAATGGAAGGTGATAGGGTTCGTTCGATGAAGCGTACATTAAGATGGGCTTTTAGCTTAATGAGAACAATATTCATGTCTCCAGTTCGACGTTAATTTATCAGTAGTATTAGAGGCCCAAGACGAATAAATGATACGTGGTGAGCCGGACACCTGAGAGAAACTTGTTCTTTATATTATAAGATGATCAATAAATTTGATATTCGATCAAAATTTTTTTCCCAATAACCCTCCTTAATTATTTTTGTTAATATGGGCGGCTTAAAGTTAATTAAGGATATTGTAAGGGTGCAAAAAAGTAAAAATAATGTATTAAAAGTAAAAAAGGGCGAAAACAATGGTGGACGAGTTGTGCTAGGTACTACAAGTCTACAACACAAGATGATGATTGAGACAAATAATGATTACGTCTACAAATAGTTCAAGTGGGTTTTACGGCCCGACCTGCAGACTGGTGTATATCCTCGAAAACACACGCTTGTGCCTTTGTTTATATGACTATTTAGGCATTTAAGTATGAAAAGATTATGGTAAACTAATTAAAAATAGTATAAACATATGAAATCATGATTTTATTTGTCTTATACCAATATTGTATCGATAATTAAAGTGTCGTTATTTGAATTCGAATTTCAGTGTCTGCGTCTATAAGTTGCAGACAACAAATTTTATGTTTTAAAAGAATTTATTAGTGACATAAATGTCATGAATCAACAACTCAAAAAGTAAGTTGTTAAGGTTTAATTTCAAAGATTTTGTTTTCAGGATTAACCTAGCTTCTGGTAGTCCTGAATCCTGCGGTCGATAGTACGGGACGTGCTTAAAGCGCTAACAGATTTCAGGTTCAATTTATTTATTGCCCAAAATTAAGTCATATTATTTTTGAACGTCCATACAAATATTGAACTTTGCTTTTAACTTATTTAAATATCCGAAAAGATAATCTATCCATAGACTAGATTTCTCTCTAAGAATTAGTTTAGTCTCTTCTATATATCCGAGATACTCCCAAATTGATAAAAAAAAATCTAGTTTGCTGGTGTATTTATCTACCGGGATAATGAAGGAATGTTATCTCATGCGTGGTTTTAAACATCACTGATGAGCATATTTTAAATTCATAAACATCACACAGATAAAACAGTAAATAGTCAATCTAGGCCACATTCACGATCACGAGGAGGATCGATTACTGTAAATGGTAACAACATTTTTCTTCTTAACCACGTTGGTATTGTCGGATGGTACAGTGGGCTTGGAAAGATATTAAGCACCTCAGTTTCAAAACCTACCATTTAGATTTACCCATTTGCATGGTTACGCTGCGTGGATATCTAATTCTCACGTAGAATAATCGGGCTTACACACGCCATGTAATTACCACGTAGAATAACCGGGCTTGCCTGTCGCCGATGGACCGGCCCTTAGAAGATTAGTGAGTTCGGATACTCCCGGATTACAAAACTAACATTACTCTGGTGTGTGTATCTATTCGTAAGTATGTGTATTGTGTATTCTTAATAAAATATCTAAATCTGGATTTCAAATGATACATTTTCTTTTTGTTTCCAAATTCAATGTTACAGTTTTCTGATTTGTTTAAGAATTTTAAATCTTGTTTAATAATGTTTTTGACGTCAAACACACCTCTCTAATTATGAATGAACAGATTAGCCGCTTCAACAAATTTAACTAGTGGGACAACCTACACCAAAAAAAAATTGTTATGAAAGCAAACAAATTTCATGTTTTTATTGAAATGTTGAATTAATTGATCATAAATAGTTATTTAATTTGTAAGAAAATAGATTGCATATTGGCTTACGATGAAACATTCCTTATTAAAACTGTGTGTTGTGATATAATGCAACGTATTTTTCCAATCCAGATCAGCCGGATCATCTAATAAATCCCAACTACATCAAGCCAAACCGTAAAATTATGATCATATAGAAAAACGATCTCGGGTTCCATCGGACTTCATACATGAAATTAGCCTCTCATTTTTTTGTTTTTTTTGCTTAGAATGTAAATGACATGAAATAAGCCTGAATGTATTTCTTAAATTGCATGTGTGCTTCATATAAATTGACTCTTTATAGCATTTCCAAAAGATACTCTGCAATTTCAACTATAAAGTTTTTACTTTTCAAAAATGAAAAATTTGAGGTTTTAAATAGTAAAACTTCAAATATAAAGTGTCAATATGCAAAACTTCATATTTGAAGTTTCATAATTTTATTTATATTTTGATCCTTATAATTACACATCACATTTATGATTTTTAAATATTTTTTCTGTTTAGCGCTTTAATTCTTAACTTTTTATATGTCATAAATATTTCAATTTTTAATAAACTGAAGTTTTACACATAAAATTAATTAAAATAATTAAAATAATATTAAAATATTTTAAAACATGATTTAGACAAAACAAAATATTACAGAAGAAACTTAACAAATTCACTAGTTGATCATCGTATATGGGAATATTACGGAAATAGTTTTTTGGAATAATATGATATTTTACATGTAATTTAATATTTAATTATGTATTTCTATGTAAAATTTTATATTTTAGTGTAACATTTTATTTATTATTATTTCTGTAATACTTTTCAAATATGTGCTAATTATCTATAAGTTTTTATGCATTTTAAATAATTATGAAGAATATAAGGATTATAATATAAAATATATATATTTTTAAAGTTAAAAGTTTGATTTTGGATAAAAACATTTTTTTCAAGGATAAAAACACTTTTAAACTTCAAATAGATTTTTTTGGATGCTCTTATAGCCAATCAAGTGAAAATGGATTTTCTATTTGGTTTTTGTTGTTCGGTTTGTTTCAAATGATCAGATCCATATATTATAGGTTATAGGCACACTCAGATACTCTAATCCACAATTATACATTCAGTAGAATTAATGAGTGGCAGATCTAGAATTTACTTTGACTGAAGGCATAATATTTAATATATATGAAATAAAAATGGTTTTAACTATATGACTACGGAAGTTTCCTTAGTCATGTGGTTTGAGTAAAAGTTCATTAATGTTTATAATTGTAAAGAAAAAAAAATAATGCTTATTCCAATGTCAATCCAAAACTTTTATAAAGTAAACCCAAAACACTGATTACTAAATCCTAAAATGAAATATAAACTCTAACCCAAAAATTAAAATATGCAAATAATGCATAGTATAAAGCACTATTAAAATAGAATAGTAACAAATTAAATATCATAATACTTATTGTTCAAATTTTAAAATATTTATAGTTGCACGAAAAGAGGTAATGTTTACCCCAACGTCAACCCAAACTTTCTATAACTAAACCCAATATACTAATCACCAAATCCTAAAAGGAAATATAAACCATACCCTATATATCAAAATATGCAAATAATACACAATATGAAACATTATTAAAATAGAATAGTAACAAATTAAATAGCAGGGAATGAGGCATTGCCCCCAACGTCGACTCAAACCTTCAATAAACTAAACCCAAAACATTAATCACTAAACCCTAACATAAATATAAAGTTTAACCCAAATATCAAAATATGCAAATAGTACTTGATATAAAACATTATTAAAATATAAACTTTTAATCCAAATATAATGAAACAAAATAAATAACATAGTACAAATTAGTGAAATTATGAAATTACTATGATTGCATGAACGAAGTTAATATTGACCTCAACCTTCTTTCCAAATACTAAACCCTAAACTTTAATTACTAAACCCTAAACCTTAATCACTAAACCCTAAACCCAAATATAAATTTCAAATTCAAAAATGAATCTTAAACCCAAATAAAATGGAAAATGAAGAAAGTTAGCAAAAGAAATTACAAAAGAAGAAAATATGAATATTAAAGAGCCGCAAGTTATTTTTGACAAGTAATGCTTTTTATATGCAGGTTTCACCAGTTGTTTGAAAGGATAAAATAACATTATTATATAAAAGCTACGTTGTGTATATGTGTACTAAAAAAATTGGACATCTAGCTAATTAGTGTTTTTTCACTGTTATTAAACCCAATTTTCCAAGAAACAAAGGGGTTTCAAATCGTGGACAAGGCCTTGTGGGGACAACAACCGTTACAGCAAGCATATATTTACGAATTTGGTCACAATTACTACTATCCCTTATATATTAAAAGGCATGCATTGGCTTTAATGCATTCACACAACCTTTGGCACGTGGCGCTCTCACATTCATTTAGAAGAACTTATGCTGATAAGTCGCTTTAATAGAACACCTTACAATTTTGTTTTTTTATTTTGATTAAAAGCTATAACAAACGTTTTATATCATCGATACTCTTAAGCTTTCAAATTTTGGAAAGTTATATCGAAGTGGAGGGTTATAAAAAGGTGTTCACGATGCATCACATCCTTATGCAGTTCTCTGGCCACACTCTTCGACAACAACAGTGCTTGTCATCTTCTTCCCGATGTTTAGCTTCTCTCTGGTCATCTCTACTATCTTGTCCCTACAACAACGAA
This sequence comes from Brassica napus, assembly GCF_020379485.1. NCBI lineage: Eukaryota > Viridiplantae > Streptophyta > Magnoliopsida > Brassicales > Brassicaceae > Brassica > Brassica napus. Next base: position 18,769,574 of record NC_063438.1, read on the forward strand.
AATGAAAAAGACCAAGAAAGTAATGTTTGCGGATCATGAGGTAAAAGAAGACACAAGATTACTAGCTAAGAGAAGGTGTATGTAGCCGATCACACTAGTGAAAGAACCAGCAACACTGATGGTGATGACAATAAGAACGTGAGTGTTATGAGAATGAAGATCGTTGTGAGTAAGCAAGAGTTAGAGAAGCTGCTCCAAGGATGGTCATTCCATGAAATGGTCTACCAGACTCTTGAGAAACAAACTTTGCTTTCTGATGATGATAATCTTCAATGTAAAACCAAGAAAGTAACGTTTGCGGATCCTGAGGTGGAATAAGATGCAAGATTACTTAGAGAAGGTGTAGCCGATCATACTGGTGAAAGAACCAGCAACACTGATGGTGATGACAATAAGAACGTGAGTGTTATGATAATGAAAATCGTTTTGAGTAAGCAAGAGTTAGAGAAGTTGCTCCAAGGAGGGTCGTTCCATGAAATGGTGTACCAGACTCTTGGGAAACAAACTTTGCTTTCTGATGATAATAATCTTCAATGTAATACAGGTTAGAGACCTATTTTAGATAGCATAGCTGAAAGCTGAATAATCCCACAAAGAATATAACAGATAGATCATAGATATATATGAAAACAATCTTGCGTTTGTTCAAGGACAGTTGTTTTTGAGGTTTTGGTGTATATAAAAGCTTTGAAGCTATGTTAACGATGACAAGTTTTTTCGGTATAATAAAGAAACACTATATTCTCGAGCTCTTCCTATTATTATGGTTATGGTTTTAACGCTAAGCTCTGTTATGGTTTAACACTTTCATTCGGTATGATAAAAATCGTTTTCAAAATCAGAGCTTTCCCTATTATTATGGTTAACACTTTTAAACCAAAATTCAAAATCGGTTTGTTATTATACCGAAGGAAACGCTAAGCTCTGTTTTTGAAATCGATTTTACTACCTTGAGTGGTTGCCAAGGTTGATTGATGATAGGGGATTTGCATATATTTCAAAACTTTGGTTTATGGCAATATATATTGATTGTGCTGAGCAAGACACAAATATAGGACATTAATTTTTTTTAAGGCGATAAGCGTAACTTGCATTAGGTTTTTTAGACCTATATAAGGCACATGTCTTCTATCTTTCTTACTCAAAACCTAAATGCAAAGCCTAAGCATTTTTCTATAATGGTTGCGATAAGTTGATAATGACTCATATATCCTAAATCTCTACACATAAGTTGTGACCAATGAAAAGTCCAAAAAATCCAACCTAAAACTAAATCGATGTCCACATTAAATAGATCTAATGTCTTCTTATTTTATAAATAACAAAATTAATAATCTCATCCCGCACAAGACGCGGGTTATCACCTAGTTTATAACACTGTCAACTAACTATTCATATGTGTTCACATGGACGAAGGCTTAGCAGCCTAGTGACTATTGAACTAAATGAATGAATGTGTAAATCGAGTAAAGTTTGTTACAACATTCCTTAAATATTCTGGATAAGCAAAAGGAAACCTAAAAACTAGATGATTAACTCTTAACCATAATAAACCGATATACTCTATTTAATAGTGACTCGTCATTTTCATTTATACGGCCATATATATATATATATATATATATATATATGGATTTTAACTTGGTTCCTCTATGTTAGATATGCAGAGAGTGAATGTCAAACCTGGTTTAATGCGAACGAAGTGGTACAACCTGTGATACAAGAAATCATTCTTGAGGAGCCCCAAACCATAAGCTTGGGTAATATTTGCTTGCTAGATGGATCTTGGATAGCCTCGGGTCAGTATAGTAGATGTGGATGGGCCTGGTGGGACAGTAGAGGAAACATTCAATTGATGGGGACAAGGAATCTCAATCGACGTGAATGAGCTTTGCATTCGGAAGTAGAAGCTCTACGATGGGCAATGGAGAACATGCTTCAACACTCAAATTGCCAAAACTTTGGGACAAATTGCAAGGAGCTGATAGCAATGATAAAGGATCCTCATGCTTGGCCTAGCTTTGCGACATAATTGGAAAGGATAGCGACGCTGCTGATTTGCTTTCCGGACTTCAACATCATTCATGTTCCACGAGCGCGCAATCAGTTTTCAGATTTTTTAGCTAAGACTGCTAGATCCTTCCATAGGAAGTTACATTTTATTGGTTGTTCTATTCCGGTCTGATTACCCAGTCCACCTCAAACTTGAGTAATAGAATTGCCGTTTGACGTAAAAAATAAATAAATTGGTTCCTCTATTTGGAATTTATATAGTTCATCATGATACGACTCGCGATAAAAACAACATACACATCGAATGATAAAGTTTTACTTAGAAATCATCCTAGTTGAAAACTGAGAATTATTTTTTATTATGTTAATTATTATATATGTGTGTGTATCGCACTCCCACAATGATATGCTAAGATAGTCAACTTCACAATGATATCAAAAATTATATCATAATATTTTCCTCCACTCACAAAAGAATATGTTTGGTAACTAACTCGCTAGTAATCATTGAGCACGTATGTTATGTTTATAGTAATGGTTTTTACTATACTAGTCTTACCGGCCTTTTTCTTATTCCATTTTACTATATTCTTTTCTTTTGTCAGCTACTATGTATATATTCTATTATGCACCATGAATATTGAATATTATGCGGCCGAAGGTTGTTTTCTCTTTTAATTAGGTTTGCCTGAAACCGAACTTATTAATTAAAATATTACTCTTCCTAAAGTTTTGCAGTTTCTTTGGTCAAATGATCATGCATATTATAGCATTTCGGATTCTACTGGCTTTGCCTGGTTGAGCGAAATAGAGTTTAATTCCAGCAAAATTTAATTTTACTTCTTACCAAAAAAGAAAATTTTAATTTACTGTGTTCTCTATTGTTTTTACTAACTAAAAATAGAAAGAACTAATTTATTGATTATATTTGTTTGCTGGAAACCGAAAGAATACATGAAAAATATTTCTCCTATGGAAATTGTACTCATCTCTTTTTCTTCTAATTCCATTTGGTACTCAATTTTACCAGTCAAATATAGTCCATATTTTCTAAATCTATGAATAATATAACATTAATAAAGGAAATATAAAAATGAAAAAGTTATATTGGTACCAAAGGAGTGAAAACAGAATATTTAAAAGTTCCAAAAATCGAATAAGATCATAGCAAACGAACAAAAAGCTATATAATTAGTGATTTGAATACATGAATGTAATCATCTTTATTCGAGAGTATAATTATAAAATATTGGATAAAGGATGTTTACCGCAAGTTAATTCAGTGAGAAAAGAAGTTAAGTCTGTGATATAATTTGTTTATTATGTGTGTCAACAAATATAACAAAAGAAAATAAGAATATAATTACATTAAATATGTTAAAGATGAACAGAATATACAGTAGACTCATTTTTATTAGTATTGTATTACTCATTATCAGATTTGTATATTTTGCATGGGTTGATCTTCTGATGACATACCACAATCGACTACGTTTAGAGACCACCTACTCAATAAGAAAAAAACTACATATAATAACTGATACAAAAAAACACTCATACCGTAAAATCGCCAGATATATCAGAATGAACTTAAGCACGGAACGGATGGAGTCTCCTATACTTTCCAGATTCACATTAGCTAAAAATACCATGCTTGCAATTTTGAACCTTGTTGAATTGGCTGTCTTTAAGAGTAACCCATATTAGTATAAAGCAAATTGCAAGGAACAAATGTAACAATGTTTAATGAGATAAGGCTCATGCTTGTAGAGAAGAACACTCAAATACTATACGACTACTTTTTCTTTTCTATCATGCATTCTTGATATATTATGTCATAATTTATCTCTAATTGGTGCAATGTAAAATCATATTGAATAATCTTAAAAGTGATGTATTTATGATTTTAAAAAGAATATCAAAAGTGGTGAAAGCATAGTATTTTTATATTCACATGTTATCGATTGCTTTTACCATTTTATTGTTCTTATCAAGTTATAAACATGTTACCTAAAAAAAACATGTTACTTCAAGTTTTTTTTTTAAATTTCTGATCGCATATTATTTGGGTGGTATATAGACATATCTGGCCTAGCGTCTAGCGATGTATAATGATTCTTATATTAGCAAGCATATTTTCATTTGGATATAGAATTGCAGGTCTTATATTAGCAGCATGTTTTCATTTATATCATTGTAATTAATTTTATTAATTTTGGGGATTATAATACAAAATTGATAGTTTTAGAGAGAAAAAAATTGAAGATTTATCCTTGGAGTAATACACTTTCAAATCTGTATTTCAGAGATATATCTTGCCTAGCGTCTAGCGATGTATAATGATCATTATATTAGCAGCATGTTTTCATTTGGATATAGACTTGGAGGTCTTATATTAACAACATGTTTTCATTTATATCATTATAATTAATTTTATTAATTTTGGTAATAAAAAAAATTAGTTTTAGAGAAAAAAATTGAAGATTTATCCTTGGAGTAATGCACCTTCAAATCTGTATTTCAAAGATAAACCATCCTCAAAATAAAAGGGTTGAGATGCTTTTAGTTATGATTATATTATAGAGTACGAAATTTTTTCATGCCAATCCCCGTTTCCAAGAGCACGATCTAAGCGACATCGTACATATCCATTGGGTTGTTTTCTGGCCCATGACAGTTGGTTCCCAGTACATGGAAACTCAAGCATACCACAATCCAAAATCATTTGGTTAAACGAAAGAAGTGATGTATCAGATCGTCATTTTACTCCGTCTTTCTCATGGTGTCCTGTTATTTCATTAAAATTCCCTATCATGAACCAAGTTCCATCTTTACTTGTGGCAAAATGCGTAAGACGTTCCTAAACTTGATCTCTTTTTTTCTAAAACAGGATCCCCATGAACGAATATCATATGGATATTTATTCCATTAATAGCTGCTTTACATCAATCATTCGATTATTTGAAAACAAAATATCAACTTGAAATTCATCTATAAAAAATAAAGCTAAACCACCACGTTGGCCAAGTACAATACCTTCGCATGTGGGGGTTCGGACCATCGTCCGATATTAGCAGATATCTTAACCAAACCAACAAGAAAAAGGAAAACATTCAAGTTTGATAAGCGATAGCTGGACAATGAAGAGATAAGACAAGTGATTTTAGATGGCTGGAACTCTTCTGAGCTCTCTCCTAATGCAACTATCATGGATCATATATCCAGCTATAGGATAACACTAGGACAATGGAAAATAAAAGATGACTTAAATGCTTCAAAACAAATTGAAGAGCTTAAATCAAAGGTGGATAATCTCTACTCAGATGATGATGCCACAACAGAAGAAATTGGAGCATAGCTTAAAGAACTTACAGAGGCTCTTAAGGCTGAAGAACGGTTCTGGAAACAAAAGAGTAGAATTTTTTGACTCAGAGAAGGGGATTTGAACACAATGTTTTTTCATGCTATTACAAAACAGAGAAGAGCCAAAAATAAAATTACGGGTCTTTTGGATTCTGCTGGGAATCTAGTGGAGGATGAAGAAAAATTGGTAACCATCACTACTGATTACTTTAGAGACCTATTTGCAACTTCTAACCCGGAGCTGATTGAGGAGGCCCTGGCCAATGTCACCACAATAATGTCTGACCAAATCAATGCAGATCTTACATCTCCTGTTTCAGAATGGGAGGTAAAGCTGGCTCTATTTGCAATGCACCCAGAAAAAAAGCACCTGGATCCGATGGCCTGACAGCCCTGATCTATCAAAAATTCGGGGACATTGTAAAAGATGACTTAACACGTATGGTTAATGAATTTCTCTTCGAGTGGTTTATGAACAATGGTCTCAATGATGCCAATATATATCTCATTCCTAAGAAAGACAAACCAAATGAAATGTCTCAGTTTCGACCCATTAGTCTTTGCAATGTGAGCTACAAGATAGTATCTAAAGTCTTATGTTAGTGATTAAAGAACCCAGTCAGCCTTTGTTGCGGGAAGACAAATATTTGATAATGTACTAATAGCACATGAGTTGTTCCATGATCTTCGTACAGATCCCGGCGGAAGAAATAGGAAGATGGCAATAAAGACATACATGCGGCAAGCTTATGATCGGTTAGAATGGGATTTTATCAGTGCGGTTATGAATAAAATGGGATTTTCAGGCTTATGGATTGAGTGGATAATGCGGTACATAAGATCAGTTAAATATCATGTTCTGTTCAATGGCCAACCTAGAGGAAATATAACCCCAAAGAGGAGATTGCATCAAGGAGATCCTTTATCTCATTTTCTCTTTATCCTATGCACGGAAGTGCTCGTTAGCCTTTTCAATCACGCATAGAATCAAAGTAAGATAATGGGGATGCGCGTTTAACACGCTAGCCCTCTGGTATCACACCTTCTTTTCGCTGATGATAACATGTTCTTTTGTAAGGCGGAGCCCCGTGAATGCAATGAAGTCATTGAAGTTCTGAAGACTTATGGGAAAGCTTCTGGACAGTGTATTAATTTTGAAAAATTGTCCTTGCTCTTTGGAAAGAAGATATATGGAAATGTGAAGGAGGCTATAAAAATCTCAACGGGAAAATGCGAACTTATCTTCGTATCTCTGAGGGACATTAGTGGCTCAAAATGGAAGTTGTTTGCTTTCCTGAAGGATTGGTTGCAAAATCGGGTAAATGGTTGGATATGCCGATGGCTAACAAAGAGAGGAAAGGAAGTTCTCATAAAGTCAATCCTATTGGCTCTACCACGTAATGTCGACTCTGCTACTACCATTAGAGACATGTGAAAATTTTGTCAGTGTCATTGCATAGTTCTGGTCGAGCTCAAACCTCCCTAAAAGAGATATACATTGGGTAAAATGGTATAAAACTATGCAAACCAAGAGAAGAGGGAGGGATAGGATTCAAAATGATCCATGAATTCAATCTTGCCCTAACAAACAATTATGGCGATTAGTACTGTACCCAGATTCTTTAGTGGCTAGAGCTCTAAGGGGAAAATACTTCAGATGTAGCAAGCCCTTGCGGCTAAACAAGGAAAATAGGCCCTCTTATGGATGGACAAGTATAATGGCAGCAAAACCTTTAATGCTGTTGGGGATAAAACAAAAGGTACATTCTGGGAATGAGATTAGAGTATGGAAAAACCGTTGGATACCAACAATACTAGCAAGACCACCTTGACCAATAGCACCAGTGGTCCACCTGATGATGCAAGTTTGTGACCTAATGATAGAGAATCCAAAAAGATGGAACTCAGAAATGCTTGAAAACTAATTCATTCCGGAAGAGATCCCACTGATTCAATCTTTGGCCATAAGTCAAGGATATTAGCGAGATAAATATTGCTAGAACTATACTAAGAATGGGCTGTACACTGTAAAGTTAGGATATTGGGTAGCCATGAACATTTTTAACAGGGATATGATGGCTCTGGTAGAGCCGAGTATTACAAAAATCCAAGCTTTTACTTGGAAGATACAAGCTCCACCAAAACCAAAACATTTTATTTGGCAATAATCTCTGGACAATTAGCAGTAACAAGCAAACTAGCACATCGTCACATGTGGTGCGACAACACCATTGTCCTAGATGTGGAGCAGACGATAAAACTATAAACCATGCCATCTTTGAATGTCCCTCAACTTTACAAACATGGGCACATGCACCAACCCCAATTCCACAATGATGTTCCCCAGCGCAAGCCACTACACGAACATATACTATTTTTTTTGGAGGAAGAATGATATAGAAGACCCTGAGCTGGATAAATACCCATATTCTTGGATTATGTGGTACATTTGAAAAGCGAGGAATAACAAATTATTTAGAGGAATAGACAAAGACCCATTGGAAACTGTCAAACATGCTGAGTCAAAATGTTATGCTTGGTTCGAAGCAAACATCAAACATGAAGAACCAGAAGTTACACAAAACCTTGAACATATAACTAATTCTGCGAGGTGCATGATATATGGATCATGGACACATGACGCACTCTTCAGTAGTTATGGATGGACTTAGAAAAGTTCTAGAGGAGTAACTCAGCTATTGGGAGCACGAAACCAGTGGCGAAGAATATCACCACATCACTCGGAGTTCAAAACCCTCTCATGGGCGATGGAGTGCATGCTTCAGATATCGATGTGCCAGGTGTTTGCCACTGATTGCAAGGATCTAGTCACGATGATGCAAGACTCAGGAGCATGGCCTAACTTTTTCACTGAATTAAAGGAGCTAATGGAGCTGAAAAGTAGATTTACTGAGCTCTCGATATTTTTATTCATCGCTCTGAAAATGTATCGTCTGGTTCATTAGCTAAGATAACAAAATATTTTCATAGGGATCTGTACTACATTGGTTGTTATGTTCCGGTCTGATTCATAGATTACCTCAAGCTTGTGTAATTAAGTAATAGAATAATCGTTTGATGTCGGAAAAAAGAAGTTATGGTTATATTATCTTATTTTCTTTGTCTTTATTATATTATGAATAATCTCTTTTGTGGCTTGGGCAATTCTTTGTCTATGGCTGTAGTAAACATAAAAAAATTTAAACACAACATATTCTTCCACTAGTTGCTTAATCAGTTACATGGATATGCGATTATTTTGAGAGATTCAAGAACAAAGTACAAGAAACATTGACACAAGCTTGTTTAAGCTTTGATAAAAAGTCAAAGAAAAATCTAAAGGAACCACTGCATCCTTCAAATTTTCCAGACATAGAAATAGCCACATTATATATGTACGTACATGTATTTTTTTTAACGTTGGATAATTATTCTATTACAACTATGAGAAATATTACAGATAATTCTACAGCCGACAATTCTACCTGCCGTATGAGGATTCACGCCTGACTACATCACCTGAGCCGCCCTATAGGATCCATTCTTGACGGTACTCCTTGTCCCATGCTGTAGATCTCTTGTAAGCCTTTTCTCCTTTAATTCGCATAATTCTTCCTTCTCCGGGAATTGAAACCCAAATCTCTTAGTGTAGAAGCATTAATGAACCATTGGTCAAACCAATAGATCAAGGGGACCAATAGACCAAGGGGGCTTCCATTGGTATACGTACATGTATTTAAGGGATTTCAAAATTTTGCCATTAAATTAGGAAAAATTATTTTTTTAGGGCAAAAAATGGTAATTATGTCTCATTAGACTAATCTCATATATTTTATGTCAGATTAGGCTAATTATTTTTAAAATAGCAATAATGCCTTATTTTCAATTATAAATTTGAAATTACAATTAACAAAACAATTATTAAATATTAAAATTTAATAACTAATTTAAATAATTAAAATAAAAGAAAACATTAAAAATTAATTTATGTCCCACGATTTTTTTTTATGAAAAATTATTTTTTTCATATATGGAAACTGTATATTTCAAATACTTTTCTTCCATATTTTTCGAAACTGATTATTCTTATCCGTAGAATACAGTAAATCTATAGAACTCGGTTTCTACAAGTTTTTTTTTTGTCGAAAAAAGAAGAAGAATATTTCGATTTCTACATGTTCTTAGATTTGTAGCAATGTGTAGATTTCGATTTCTACAGGTTTTAGATTTATAGTAATATGTAGATTCTGATTTCTATAGATTTTAGAACGATTGGTTAAACGTGGAATGTGTATTTTAAATATTTTTAGAGTACTACTATTTACGTAGATATTCTAAACATAGTAGATTCAATAAAAAAAATAGATTTTATTTTCTACTTTGTAGAATGTCAATTCTACTTTGTGTTAAACAAAATTTAAAATTATGATTTAAACAATTTTAGAACTGGAAAAAAAACTACTAAGTTCATATGGGTATTTCATCAGTAGTTACTATTTCTTTAATTTTTTTTTTTTAGTTTGTAAAACTATTTATTTGATTTATTTTCGAAAATACTTAAGGGCACTAAAGACAAAAATATGGTACAAAATATGAATTATCCTAATGGGACATAGTTACCAATTTTTTGCCTATAAAAATAATTTTCCCAAATTATTGGTAAAGAAGAGTACGGTGTGGGGTGCATAAAATCAAATGAGTTATTTTGGAAGATCTTATGTTTGTCACTTTCTTCTTATCTTGTCTGCGTATGCATTCGTATACAAACATCATATCATGCACTTTTTCGTACATCAATAGCATAATCGAAGGTTCGAGCTCGACCATCATTTTCTTTTCTATTGTTCAAGTTTGATCAATATCCCTTAGAAAATTAAACATATGCCCGTCTTTCTTAGATATGGGACGATAAGCAAGTATCATATAACCGTCCCATATTCAAGACAACTCGAATTAGCATAGAGATTAAAATAATACAGTACGTCCACAAACTACTAGTCTACAGTATGAAAAAAGCTCATTCCCAACGACTATATTCCTCGGAAATTGTCGAAAATGGTTTTTTTTACCGGCAGATTTCGAACATAACGTGTTCATCGAGTCTATTTCTAGAGAAAAAAATTCATCAATGTTGAGAGGTTCAACCAAATTTCCAACAACTGTTTTTTTGAGAAATTCCCGAAGGAAAACTTATCGGAAAGAATTAGTTGGGAATTTGTCAAAAATATTTAAGAAAATTATCCAATGACCAAATGTTGTGAGTGGATTTTAAAAACGAACCTGAGGTTGTGGGCAATGTTTTAAACCCGAATTGAACCTTGAACCAAATTACTTCCAAATCACCGGTTATATTGTCGACCGCAGACCGAAAGTTTAATTAATTTTTAAAATATTAATATCACATATCAACTATTAAAAAATACGAATAATAAATTATTTAAATTTCATTTCATTTGACGTTCAAAATATCAAAAGAATAATTAAAACTATTGATTTTTTTTATTACAAGTTAAGAGTTAGACATATAATATAAATAAGGGATTTGTCAAAATTGACTAAATTTTTAAAAGAAATACAAAAGTAGATCTCATATTCAATCAAATACAATAACATGAATGGTTAATAAAATTACTATATTCCTTTTGTTACCAAACAAAAAAATATAAATTTATTTAAGATTCTATCATTCCAAAATCTACACTTAACAGAACAATTTCTGGGATATATTCCTCAAGAAATCTACAAGGTTGAGACTTCTCAAGAAATCTACTAGGTCGAGATATCTCAAGAAGTTTACTAGGTGTAGACTTGCTAAGAAGTCTATTTCATAATTTGATCTATTAATTTTATTTTAAAGTTTTTAAAAATTAATTATTTAAAAAATCATAAATCATCAATAAATGAGCTAATATAAGGAATATAAATTAAAATTTAATAAAGTTAAACAATTTGAAAGAATATAAATTGGTTTGCTAAACATTTTTGTACAATGCTTATGGTTTGATAACAATAGGTTCAATGTATGTATTTCTAGTGTTAGATCTAAGATTTTGTATTTTTATATTTACATATAAATGTTGAGTTGTGTATACCTTACAAGATTTTCGTATGTGATACAATGATCAAATAAGAGTTTTTGGTTATCAAGTGGACATTTATAGAATTTTGGATTTGTGGTTTAGTAGACTTCAAAAGAAGTTTACATAATTTTAGGATATAGTATACTTTTGTAGTCTACTAAAATTTTAGATTTTAAAAAATTAAACAATTTTAAATTATTTTTATATTTTATTATGAATAATATTTTTGTTAAAATCATATATTAAACATGTTCAAAAATAAAGGAAAATTTGTGAAATCAAATATTAAATTATTACAATAATAAAGAATAAACCACAACAAAGAATAATATTATCGTAGTAGATTTCCAAAGGAGTCTACTAAACCGGGAAAAAAATTCACCTAACCAGATTTTAATCAAAGTAATTTAACCTAACCGAACTTAAAGCAACAAAAGTTTTAACCTAACCAAAAAGTTACCAGACATGTAAGTAAGAATTGTTGTTGTCTTTACAGGATAAAATATCAAAAGCCTTAGTTGTTTTCTCTCGCTAAAGGAAATTTCCGGTGAAGAAGGTGATTTCCGGTAAACTGACTCCACGCTGTTTCTGCCGCCTACACTGGTCACCATCTTCACAGCAATATCTTCCTGTAAGATAATCATTTTCAGTGTTGGTTTTTAGATGTCAAATTTAGTTTTTTTTTTCAGATCCACGTCATCGGCCGTTGGTTTATTGTACTCTTCGTGTCGGATTTTTCAGTTTGTAGTTCAAGTTCATCTTTTGTTTTTCGGATTTTTTGTACTCGCCGTGTCACCGCCGCAATATAAAAACCTTTTGTGTTTTTTATTGTTTCAGATCTGTGTCGTAGTTTCCCCGCAAATCACCATTCTGCTCTCGTCCATCTCGCTGCTTCCATTTGCTCTCTGCCACAAGTGAAGTTTTCCTTGACTTATTTCGTTTTGCTAACCTAACTAGTAGAATTATCTTAATATGTGTAGGCTTTTCTCATGTAGACTTACAGGTTGAGATGTAGACTTCTGCTTTAGGCTTAGAGGTTGAGATGTAGACTTCTCGTGTAGAATCTTTTGATATGTAGACTTCTTGTGTAGATTTCTAAAGTTGTTATATGTAAACTTCTTGTGTAATCTTCTAAGTGGATATGTTTACTTCTTGTGTAGAATTGATATCTAGATATCTCGTATAGACTTCTTTGTTGATATGTAAAATTCTTGTGTAGAATTATTTGTTGATATGTAAACTTCTTTTGTAGACGTCGTTGGTTATTTTCAGACTTCTTGGTTAATTTTCAGACTTATTCTGTATGATTCTTCGTTTTTTACATTTTATTTTTGAAGATTTAAAAATAGATACGCTTGATTTCTGACGGAAGCTATTTACTAAAGGGTATGAACCAGTTCCAACAAAAAAACATTTTCTACTACAGTGATACCACTAAGTTATTTCCAACTCTTAAAGAAGCAATCAAGGAAGCTGAATGGGATGATCTTAAGATTTTTAAATTAAGAGTGTTCTTAAGGTTCTTCTAATTGGATTTTGGATGGATTTCAAGGATGGTGCACTATACGCTATGTTTCATCTTGAGTGCACGAAGAAGTTTGAGATCTGGAGTCTTGTAGAAGGTCAACCAGTGAGGTTTTGTGAGTATGTGAATAATCTTGAGAATCAGAGGTTGAGGTAACATATGAGATGAAAGAATTTTGGGAGCATATGAGAGTGTATTTTGAGCGGGGGTCAAGTATTGAGGAATTCATTCTAGCGTGCAAGATCGGTAGAGCATGGTCTCAAGAGGATCAGCTACATTTAGGGTATCTAGTCATCTTTACTGGCTTCTTTGAAGCATGAAGAACGTCTTCACCCACATGGGCTAACCTAGCTAGGTTAGTGATGGACCAAGATTGTTTTTAGAATCACATTTAATGTCTTGATGGAGTCGGTGAAGAATAAAGACTACACAAAGTCGTATATCATTGAAAGATTTATCCAGGTTCTCCAAGTGTGGATCTACTATCCTCTCCCTGATTTTGCAGCTGGCTATGGAGAACTTATAAAAGGTAACCACCACCTCTGATTTCTTTCAAAGGTAGCAAAAGTAGCAAAGGCCGCAAAAATGTCAAAGAGTATATTAAAAATAGAAATTATTCTTCTTCATTATATGAAAACTGTTATAAGTTTTATGTTTACTTTTAAAGTGGTTTGATACTAACTTTAAAAGTTTATTTTCTGCAATCTCGTGTGAAAAACTATGTTGTGAATGATTACTTTGAAATTTTCCCTCACTGAGATGATGATGTGGTAGATAACAAGGTTGATAACATAATATAGGCAATGTGAAAACTAGAAGTGGGATCAAACTCATTGGCCATTGTTGGAACAAATGTGAAGATTAAGCACCTTCAGGTAAAGACAAAGGATGTGCATGTGATGACATGCAATGCTCCAGAGACAAAGATAAGAATTGTGTCAGAAGAAGAATAACACAAGAAGGCTCATTCAGGGTCCATTTTTCTCGTGAGTGGGGAAAAATTGGATAAGCAGACTCTGAAAGCAGAAATAGAAATTTGACTCACTGGCCTGACCTCAGGTGTTTAGCATATGTGAGTGCAAGATTGAGATCCTTACCGATAATGTAGAAGCTGTGGAGCAGATTGTGCGCGAAGGTGGAAGCAAGACCCTACCAAAACCGATTCATTTGTAGTGTACATGTGCCTGAGTGAGACAAAGACACTGAACGTAGGGTTAATACCAAATCTAAACCCAAAAGAGGGATAAATACTTTATCTACTTGTTTGAAATTGTTGCTTTTCATTTCATGTGATAAACTTGGTTTGAAATCTTTATTAACTTGTTTGAGAAAACTGGTTTGTGCTGCTTTGGAATGTTTGCTTTTGGTTTCTGAAACTTTGTAATGATTGATTTTGTTTGTGTTACTTTGGAGTTGTTAATTAATGTGTTGAATTTTTATTGTGTCAAAACAATGCATAGTGAGAGTGTGAGTGGGAGAAAAGAACCAAGTGTTATGGTAGTAGACAAAAATCAATTACACATTGATTATGGCTCAGTGAAAAACAAAAACAAGCTGGAAAGATGAAAGTTGCCTACATTTTGGCACATTTAAAGAGTGATCGGCTACGTATGCTTGTTGCTACAAAATTTCTTCCATTTTAAAGAAACAATACGGAAAATCTTAACCTAACCAGCCAAAATGAGGCCATGGATATGACATGTTTGCTCTAGTTGATAGGAAAGAAGTCAATGTTGTTGTTTATTGGATGAAATATGACCCATAAGTCATCCATTCTAATATATATATGATGCTATATTAAAAACTATCTTAACTGTTTAATTTGATTATCACAATATTTGGTGATTAAATTGGTTGGGACTTTTAGCTTTGGCACTACACACTACTAACTCTTCATCAATGGATGCATTACATAATATAATATGTAGACTTCTCTCTGATATAGACGTTTCTTTTTGTTAATCTTTTCTTTGATGTAGACTTCTATCTGATGTAGACTTCTTTACATTTAAAAATGCATCACATTGATGCTAGAATTAATCTCTTTAGGCTTCACTTCTCAAACCACGTGGAATGTTTTAGATTGGACATCATTTTCATGTTCAATGCTTTGTTTGGTTACATGTGGACAGAAAATTACTAGTGTTTGTAAGCTCTACTCTCACGCATGGCGGATGAGGTAAACAACTCCATTACGGGGCCTTAGACTACTATACAGGCGACGAGCCAGCGTACTGCAAATAAAATAAGACATGGGGCTGAAGGTGGATGATATATATACGTCATTACACATTAAGACAGTCATTGGGCAGCGTTGTGGATATCAGTTCTTAGGAGACACATAGCGATTTGAGACTATATCATATTATTCAATATCAAACACACCAAATGCACACTTTTGATGTTCCAAGCCAACAACACAATTCAATGTCCTCCTTTCACAAAGCATCGCCAACCATGAAGTTGTTCCACAATCATCTTATTGCATACTATTGACGAACAACCAAAAAGTGTTCAACTCTCCGTCTTTGTAGTGTCGTGAGACTCAAAGCATCTTCTCGCCTTTTAAAAATCACATTCCTAGCTGCTCTCGTTTAAAATCCTGACAGAATGAGATGAGATATCCTCCGGCTAGCTTAAGTGATGAGTTAATAGTTTATGTGATGTTGCTAGTCTTAGTGTTGTATCTGTCACCTGGAAAGTGAACTCTTGACGATAAGAAGATTTCAGTGTTCTCTTGCAAGATCGGGATTTATACTATGTATCTCATTAATGTAGTGGTTAAAATAAAAAAAAACATATGTGCATAAGCATGCTTTTTACCAAGTACATCATGTGTTTTCCATTAAACCTAGTGGCTATGTTATTTTGTAGATTATAATAGCATATTTCTCGCATTTCCTAATGGAAAACCTTCTCATGTGCCCTCTTAATAGAATTGTGCATGTCAAAAACTTTCAACAAAGCATAATCATCTGAAACGCAACTCCACAATTTGGCACAAAACTATTTCTATAAATCATCAATCTCCGCATCCACAATTCCAAAAAAATAATTAAAATATCTGAAATTCTGTCACTAGCATAACTTAACTGTTTCATACTTTCCACTTAGATAAGTCTCATTTATACATAGATTTCTCGATAAGTTTACCAGATTTTTTTTTGTTTTCAAAGGCAAAGGCATATAAGCTTCTAGTAAAAAATAAATTTGGTCAATTGCAAAACCAACTTGTGCATTGAAAAGCAGATTGCAAAGTAATTCTACGGATAAGCGTAGACATACAGAGAAATCTGATGTCAACACAAATCTGAATAGTAACAAAAACCATGTAAATAGTTACGTTTTTCCGGTGGAAGCTCGTTTCCAAATGTTTCCACCATCCAAACTACAAATCTCATTAAAATATAATATGGTTTGACGTTTCTTAAGGAAGAATCACCAAAATATGAAAGTTGTGTTTATGAGAATGAATATATGAGATCTAGCTTTTAAGATGAAAGTGGAGAGGAAATGAAAGGAAAGAGAGCTGGTGTAGAGTGAGAAGAAAATATATGTAAAATTAATGTTTGAGCTTTAAGAGCTTCAAACTGAGTGTTCATGATTGTTGAAGAAGTTATGGTATTTTTGAAAAAGTTAAGTGATGGTATTTTTGAAAAAGTTAAGGATTGTATAGGGATAAGACGACAAAATATAGTAGACAAAAAAGATTATGTATGTAGTTTACTTCAAATTTTAAATTATATTTGAAAAACTCATAAAAAGATAAATACTAAGATAAATACTAATAAGTATTTAAATGTCTCATTTGAATAATAAAATTAAATTTTAAATAAAAATAAACTAGAATAAAAATATCAAAATTGTAATAAACTGACGAAAACAAAAGTAAAGTAATGCCAAATCACATTCTAATTTAGGTTCTCTTCATCCTCAATCACTTCATTTTTGGGATAGTATAGTGAAATCTTCATCAAACTAACTATTAAGAATCACAAGTCTAGTAATTTAGTTTCTATTTTACACAACTAAAAGAAAAATCAGAAACCCAATTAACGATCTATAACAACACTTAAAAGAATAAGAAAAGTTAAATAATAATCACCAGTTTGTTCAAACGGTTGTGATATCCCATATTTTAGTGATTTTTGTGGATTATTAAAAAATAGGTTCTTAAAACTAAACCCGTATTACAAATATGCACCATCTCCCATATCGACCGCAAAACCGAGTTAGGTTTTAAAAAAAATTTGTTTTGGATAATATTTTCGATTGAAATAGTTATCGAAAATATTACTGACAATGTAAGTGTCGTCAGAATATCCCGATGGACTTTGGAGAAAAAAAATCTGAAAAGTTTTTGACTAATATTTCGACGAATTCCAATAAATTATTTCTAATTTTCGACGCGTATTATAAATATTATTTTATTTTATTCATTTAAATAATATGATGTTCTAAAAAAATAATAAAAACTAATATATAATTACTTTCATAGAAACTAATATTAAATATTTAGATAAAAACCTAAAACTAAAAATTTCTCTTACTGGATCGGTTCAATAAACTTTTTATTTTCCACAAGTTGATGACCATTTTCTTTATTTGGAGCAATGATCTCTATAACGAATAAATATTTTATCTGTAATTTTTAGATGAAAATTTTCTTCCCTCGGTAATTTATGAGTTTTACATATATATATTGTTTCCTCAGGAATTTGTCGAGAACTATTTGATGGATTACCAACGAGTCCTAACATAAATGATTTCATCAATTTTACGTTGTATTCCACTAAGATCTCATGACGAATAAACTTATCTATATGAAAATCCGTTGGAAATAACCTGCTATTTTTCTAGTGCTGCCCATATATTTGGATATCGTTTCATATAATTTTTGCGAAAAATTTAAGAGGCACACATAAGCGACCCCATAGGATTTCACTTTCACATCTCTCTAAAATTTCAGTCATAGTAAATTCTTTGGTTTATTTAATCAGCAAGAATTCATAAGCGCAAAAAATCTCTTAAAATATAAGTAGACAATTGAGAGACCATGTACCAACATTAGTAGATTATAAAGTACATAGATAATATAAAAATTCATCAATTCCATTTCAATTTTAAATAACAATAAATGAATTAATTTATATTTCCTTTGATTTTTTTCTTTCTAAAACGTCTGTTATATTGTAAGTGTTTTTATGGCAAATGTCTTCCAAGATGAAAAACATTCTTATTCATTTTTCATGATCTTATTTCACTTTTGAATTAGACATTTATTTTAAAAGCTTGACTTTTCATTTACCTAAACTAGAGTTAATATATACATCCTATGTTGAGCTGTTGACCTAACGGTCTCAATAAAAAAATTACAACACGAAATACTACAAGCAGACAAAATAATATGTGATACAATCATCTCACATTCTCTGAATGAATAAAAACATAAGAACATTGATTTTTTTTTATATAGCATGGTTAACTAGTTTAGGTTAATTCGTAATAGTCGTAACTGCTATCAAAATGCATCATGATTCAATTATTTACGGCTGGGAAAAGATGATGTGAAATGAAGAAGATAATATAAATAAAGTGAGTTACAAAAAGAAAGAGTAGGAAATGATTGATTGGTGAGAGTGTCATATAATCCTGATCTCATTTTGAGTGCTTTCATAGCAAACGTCGAAGATTGCATCCCACCGTTACTCCCACTTTCCACGCGTGTGTTTTTTTTTTCTCTTTCCATCTCATTTCACATCGTAGCTCTATATATTTATTAATATAAACTCCTAATTCATTCATCACAATACTTCGACTACTACGAGTAGTGATCTCAATAAAATAATTAATGGTGATGGTATATGAAACCGGAGTGAATGCAAAAGGTTAAGCAGATTAAGATATACAATTGACCGAGTGCAGTACCGTGCCTAGAGTATCTGAAGCCTAAGGGATAAAATAATTCATTTTATTTAAATAATAACACAAATAGTATAGTGTAATAATAACATTTTAATATAAAAAGTTAATCAAATATTTCTATTTATTATTTATATGAAGGAAAACATATACAAACTTCTAATGGCAAATGATACATCTCCTTTTTAGTGGAAAGTTATATACTTTTTGTTTCATAAAGAGTGTCACGTGGATACTTTTCATACATATTAATAAAATGATTAAAATTTATTTATGATTTCATTAATCACATATGTTTAACCAATAATATTTGAGATAAATAAATTTATTTGTTATATAAATTAATTTTACAATTAGTATACATTCAGGGGGGAGGCAAATTTTAAGAAATTTATTTTAAGAAATTTTAAGAAAATTAGTGAATTCTCATGGATTTTGGAAATTTTAAGATTTTATTATTATTGATTCTTGGATTTCAAAAGTTTTAATAGAATCCATTGTTATTGGTTTAAAAATTTTCAAAATATATTCAAATCAACTGTTATTCAGAAATTTAGTTATTATTGATTCTCTAATTCTAACTAAATTGTTATGGGGAGATGAATTTTATTAAAATTTACTCAAAATATCATATGTATCCACGTGATTTTCAAAATCCATGTGATAAAAACTAGAAAACAAAATAGTTATTCTTACCAAATATCTTTTGCACTTTAAATCTAAATTATATGTCCAATATATAATTCATTACAGTTATATAGACTTTTACATTTTAATTTATAATTATATTTATATGGTTTTAACATTTTTGAATATAAAATTATATTTATAAATATTAAAATTTTAAAAATAAAAATTTTAAAATAGTTTCAAAAGCATTTTTGAATTTCAAAAATATATATTTTAAAATCAAATATTTTTTTAAAAAACTCGAATTTGAAAAAATATAATTCTAAACTAACAAAAAAATTAAAACTAATTCGAAAATTATTAAAAAATTATAAGAAGTTTAAATTTATAAACATATAATTCCAAATTAAAAGAAAATATTTATATGTCTATAAAGCAAGGGGTAAAATAGTCTTTTGCATTTTTAATGAAGTTTAATTGATTTTAGGGTATAGTGGACTTCTTGTGTAGTCTAGAAAATTTGAGACTACAAAAAAATAAAATAATTTTAAAACAGTTTTAGTTTTTGCATGAATAGGTTAAAACAATAGTCTTCAATAGGCATGGGCGTTCGGGTTGGGTTTTTTGGATTTCGGTTCTCTTTCATAACACCTCCTAGGTTCCATTCTAGTAAATTTGCAAGTACGGGTCGGGTTCGGATATAACACATCGGGTTCGGGTCGGTTTTGTATCACATCATAGAACCCATAAAGTAATCATATATCATTCGGATCCGGGTTATATCGGATCGGTTCGGATATACCCGAAATAAAATCTAAAATTTAAAAGTAAAACATAAGAAATATATATTTATTTATATATAATTAAGTATTTAAGGTAGCTATTTAAATTTTAAATATTGATTGTTAGATAACATATCAAAATAAATATGAAATTGGATATTTGAAGTATATATTCATGTTTCATATAATTATATTGTATATTATTTTGGACATTCGGATCGGTTTCTTCGGATATTTTCTCGGATTTTTTGGTTTTTCGGGTTACCCGTTCGGGTTCGGTTAGTAACACTTCGGGTTCGGATATGTTTTGTACCACCTTACAAGATCCATTCAGATATGTTTTTACATTTCGGACTGGATACAGATCGGGGTTTTCGTTTCGGAATTGGTTCGGATTTTGGGTTACGGATATTGTGCCCATGCCTAGTCTTCAAATTAATATTCAAAAATTGTGAAATCATATATTTAAACTATAATAATAATAAAGAACAAATAAAAGTAATGAAATGATCATAGTAGAGTTCCAAATGACTAAATGAGTATACTAAGTAAACTTCTAACGAAGCTTATTTCATAATTTTAAATATAGTAGACTTTTTGAAGTTTATTATGCCGTATCTTATAACATAATTACAATTATTTTTCTCTATATAAAATAAATTTACACACACTCTCTACAATGATTTCACAATTTTCCAAAACTCTCTTCTTTTTATATAGTAGACTTCTTTTGAAGTTTATTATGTCGTAGCTTATAACATAATTACAATTGTTTTTCTCTATATAAAAGAAATTTACACACACTCTCTAAAATGATTTCACAATTTTCCAAAACTCTCTTCTTTTTATATAGCAGACTTCTTTTGAAGTTTATTATGTCGTAGCTTTTAACATAATTACAATTTTTGTTTCTCTATATAAAGGAAATTTACACATATTCTCCAAAATGATTTCAAAATTTTCTAAAACTCTCTTCTTTCTCTATAAAACTCTTTCACTTCTCTCTAATTTCTTTCAATTTGAAGAAAAATTTAGTTTGGTTTCTTAAATTTTTCACTTCTTCATTAAATTAAAAATATAGAGAAAAGATGAGAGAGAGAGAGAGAGAGATTGTATAATTACAATTATATTTTACACTTCGTAAATATAATAGAACATAACAATATTTTATTATACTTTGCATATTCAATTTTTTAAATATATGTCTATTTAAAAAAGTTAAAACATACCATATACAAAAACTATGTTTTTTTATTGATAAATTATTAAATTGAATAAGTGATTTTAAGACCGGTAAAGTTAAATAAAAAGGAAAGGGAAAATGATGAAGAACAGAATGAAAATTATTATATGAACAGAACGAAAACAATATTTTTGTTTCAATCAATTTAAATATAAGAAGTATACTTTATAAAGACGTTGCACGGGATGAACATATGTTAGACTTCTGCTAAGATTGTGAAGGTACTACATAGGACCAGACCTGTCTAGAACAAATGTTTTTTTGATCTAGGGTTTAGTGTATAAATCGTTACAATACTCTTCACGTGTATGTGGACAGATCACAAAATCGTAATCTCATAAATAATTACCTTTTTTTATATGAAATTTCATATTTATTGATCTATCAAAAAATGTTATTTACATAGGAATGTTTCTATGAAAGAAGGAATCTAGTGTGTTACTCTAAACCGTTGCTTCGAACTAACGCTGTAGCAATCCCGCATACTTATGAGTGCCCGTGTATCTGAGGGAGAATATGTGATTCATGACTGCCTTATCTATTAGGCGTTGCAGTTGATCAACCAAAGTCCAGTTCCGTTGGTGTCGTATCCCGTTTTGCTCTCTCCATAGATAATAGACAGTCGTCTGAAACAACAATTTGGCCAATACTGTGTCCATCTCCTTCGCTCTCATTTGCTGCAGGCGAGTAACTGTCCAAAGCCAATCCGGGTTGATGAGGTTCCCCACAAACTGCCTTGCGAGTCTTTCCCATATAGTGTATGAATATGGACAAGCAAAGAAAAGATGATCTCTTGTCTCATCTCTCTCTCCTCACAGCATACATCCTTGCACCATCCCCCATATTTACGCATTCGATCGCCAGTAGATAACCTGTTGTGCATAATAACCATTGTAAGTATAGGAAAATAATAATGACTAAGCATTAAATGTTGACGTGTTATTTTGTTTTGTTAGTCAATAATGAAGAAGCTTATAGTCTATTAGTCAAGTTATAATCTAATTATCAATGGTAATCAATGGTAATCAATGGTAATTTTTGTAATTAATCTAGTTAACAAAGGGTTTATAATATAGGGCGTGAGAGAGCTTGTGGTGCTTCCACATAGGAAATGGTAATTTCGATAATAATACATGAGTTTTTTTTTTTTTTTTTTTTTTTTACAACAATAATACATGAGTTATAGGTTAGTTTTCCAATAATGCTCCTCAATTAATAAAAAATGAATGTATTTAATTTCATTTGATATAAGAAATAAATTTATACTACATAATTAAAGGAAAATATATAATAGTAATATAATTTTATCATTTTATTTAAGATACCTTTACGAATTTGTTTTTTTTTAATATACTTTTTTATCATTTAAGACGATTTTTTCATTTTAATAATTCATATACCAATTTTACACAAATAGACTCTATGATGGAGGGAAATATCATGCAATGTATACAACCTCATTTCTTTTAAAAGCAAGATCTAGACACAATCGGACAATCCAATGAAAAATTGATTTTGGTTTCATAAAATTTGAAGAGTATTTGTACTCCCTATACATTGCACTTCATACTCTAAATTTTTAACTACCATTAAAATGGTATCCAACTCTTTTCAGTATATTGAGCTAATTTGCTCAAATTTGAATTTGTTTAACATAAATACAATTTTCCAAATTAAAAAAGAGTATTTTTTTATTGAGATTCTAAAAGAAATATTTATAGTCTTCTAAATTTATATCTATATATTATTTGCCCTAAATTTCTCTAATTAAAAAACTCTTATTATAATTCAGTCATTCAACAATAGTTTCATATATTATGTTTGGAATATCATATTTATTAACTTCTATCATAATAAACTCTATATCAAAATTTTATTTAGTATATTGAATATAATTCCTAACATTACACGAGAAAAATAAATAAAAAATAAATAGAATTTATATCAAAAATAGATCTAGTTGCCCAAAAGCTTCTCAAGTATATATACGATATATTTAATTTCATTTTATATAAGAAAGTATTTTATACTATATGATTAAATGAAAATATATAATAGTAATAATAGTTTATCACTCAATTTAAGATACTTTTACAAAAAATTAAAATTTTAAATATCATTTACGACTATTTTGTCATTGTAATAATTCTTATACCAATTTTTACACAAATAGACTCTATGATGGATGGAAATATCATGCAAAGTATCCAACCTCATTTCTTTTTAAAGCAGATCTAGACACAATCCAATGAAACATTGATTTTGGTTTCATAAAATTTGAATTTTTTTTTACATAAATATAGTTTTCCAATTTAAAAAGGAATAAATTTTATTGAGATTCTTAAAGAAATAGTTGTAGTCTTCTAAATTCAGATCTATATATTCAATAGTAATATAGAGATAGGTAGTCCCTAGAGGCAGATCTAGAACTGTATATAACCAGAGGTATACACATTTTTTTACTACACTTTACTATTGGATAAAGAGCACTGTCAATGATTACCCTTTATTACTTAAAGGAAATGAGGATTTTGCCCGGTGTACGTGACCCAGTACATCCCTTACAAGGTCTGCCTCAGCAATAACAAATCCATGAAAGGTATACCATCTCACTTGTTTTCATTATCAATTTAAATCTTTTAAACTCCGGATATCTTAATTTTACGGAAAGCCCAAATTAATATCTAATTAGAAGTATAATCCACATATGAACTATTTTCCGGATATTTAAATAGGTTGTAAGCCTTGAACTCATATCCACATAGTCATAAGATGCTTATGAAGTGTAGTGAAATATTTTCGAATATAAGTTAGTTAGTAAGATAAAGCTCATCTACCATTAAACTTCAATTCGAATCATTCTTAACAAATTAGTATTCGCAGTGCCATGATTGAGAATTGTTTGATCGTCTTTCTCTTACTATACATCATTGTTTGTATTGTCTAAAATAAAAACGCGTTTATTTCCAGATGCATTAACATTTCCCTTTTTTAATTTCTAGTTATTAACCACAATCATGAGATTATTGGTAAAAAAAATTTAAAATTTTTCCAGTTCAAATCTGATGCATATGCTTGATCATTGTTTTTAATATTTTACAAATACTGTAAATATAAGTCCTGATCCTAATAAAATGGATCTGAATCCCATTCTTAGTTAACAATTATGTGTTTATTGTGAAACAACTATAATATTGGTAGATTAAAAAGTTTTAAATTTTTTTTGTAACTGAAAAAAAAGTTTTAATATTTACAAAATTAAATGTATATATAAGACTTTATATAGTTGTTTGTAATTTTGAATCGTATACGTTCGTATAAACATACTATTTACCTTTCTGTCAACAAATATACTTCGAACTTGTTCTAAAAGAGATACGTCATACTTATTTGATTTTGCCATACCTAGTTCAAAAACGAATATGTATAAACAAGTTCTAGTGAAATCAAATTTAATTAGTGACTAGGTCACATCTGCCATTATTTGAAAAATAGTAAACTTTCGTAAACAAGTAGTATTAGTTTAATTTAACCTGACATGAGCACAAGCACCCACCACTAGATTGTCATAGTGAGCGACACGTGTTGACTTCCGAACTGGTATTCAAACTCACTAAATGACATTCTCCACTACCACGAGACATATGGCCTATCATTTTAGTCTAGTTACTGTTTTTCGTTTCTTTGTTTCGTATTTCACTGTGAAACTAAATAGGGCTAGACCAATTGTAGTAATATCTATGCACACGAGCATATCAAAACAAATGGTGTTTAAAAACACACAAAATTTATCAAAAACATATTTATATGATATACATCTTTTATATATAATTGATATATGCATATAAATACAAGCAAGTTGGGGGAAGAAAGTGGTGCTCTCGAAGAGGATGCGCACCAAAGATAGCTACCAAAGAAATTATTAATCATAAACAATAAATCAGAACGAAAGTCGACCAAAAAAAAAAAAATCAGAACGAAATTTTGAAAAGAAGAGAAAGAAAAAGGCAAAGACTGTCTGGCTCCACTTGGAGTCCACACACTAAAAAGATCAAGTGCTATTCGAAGATCTGAAATATATAGTACATATTATTTTACACACATATGTTTTATATATATTCTGCGTATTTAATATTCTGCGAAGATAATTAGATGCCTTTTTCTTTATATTATCTGCAACTTAAAATCAACGTATAAAGCGATCAAGAGTTATGCGTTTAATATCTTACTCTTAACAATGCATATGGTAGTTAGAATCTTGAGTAAGCCGAGTGTGTGTCAGTGTATATAAAATAGATTGAAACAAGGTGAATAATTCTTTATTAAAAGGGAAGGTGAATAATTCTGTAATGGAGAGCCTTCGACACATGAACACCAATATGCTATATGATAAAATAATGAATTATTTTAGTAAATGAAATAATGAATGGTCATACTATATCTCGTTTTGAGGATTCGGGGTACGCGGAAATATCATTATATTAATGGAAATACGAATGAATTAGGCGAAAGTGAAGGGTGTAAGTCTCTTTCACTAAGATTTTCTAAAACAAAAAGGACACAATTTATAATTGATGGTATATTACTTAGCTATAGTATAAATCCAAATTTACATTTTGTGCAGACATTCTTTTTTTTTAGGGATTTAATCCTTCGCCAGTTGAAAGGGGACTGTATATATGTACATATTAAGAGTGAAACTATAGAACAAATCAACAAATTCTTTTAGCCCAAAGAAATTACAATCTGTGGTACGAATACGTAAATTGCAATTATTAATAGATAATCGGTATATAACCGAAGTGTTCACGTAAGAAAAAACAAAATTTCTGGTTCATGTAGTTCTGAAAGGAAATCTATTTAAGTGTAGCTGATTCTTGGTTCTGTAGAACAAATTTTTTAATCGATATATGTATGTTAAAAAAATAATAGTATATTCTTAATTAATTAAAACATCACCACATTATAAAATTGATTGAAGCGCTAGCTTTTCTACGTATTTCCGTTTAAACCTAGACTCACAACAACTATTTTTAAATTTTTTAAATATGTGATTTGTTGTCATTAACCATAAATCAACAGGTAACATTAGTTTGTTTTCAAATAATACATCCATTTACACTCAAATAACTTTTTGCAGGTTTAGATACTACAAATAATTTCACTTAATATGATACCAATTAAATTAATGGATTTATATTTATATTTTCATAAATAGAAATTACATCCATTTACACTCAAATAATCTTTCATATTAAATTAAATATTGTATACAAATAAAATGTTAGATTCAATAAATTGAGATCAAATAAAATTTATAATAAAATTATCAAAAATATATCACACAATTAATCAAATAAATTACATATAATCTATTAAAAGTTCATAATGAGAATGGTTGAAATAACTAAAAATAAAACTAAAGTAATATATTATATAATTTTCATATTTAATAAAAATATAAAATACTATAATAATATATATCTTAAATACAGTAAAATAAAAATGTGAATCGATAACTATATTTTGTTAAAAGATACTCCCGCGTTTTGATATAGCATATCAGAATCTAGTGTCAGCTATAATAAAAACATTTATAGTTACAAATCCTAATGTCTACTTGTTTTGACATATGTGTTTATACATATATGCCATTTACTCGCACACAAAAGTTGTAACCGTTTCCAAAATATATCAAATACTAGCTCAAAACATAATAGGTTTGGTTGCTATCTTCCAACTACCACCAGAGGAACCAAACTGTTTTGGAGACTTCCAATCAAACAAACACCGGATTTTTTTTCAGTTTTTATTAAAACGGCCGGACCAAAAAAAAATCTTAATTTTTTTGTTAATATTATGACATAAAAGTATTCATCAACCATATAAACAATTAATTAACCATCATACTTATACTTTAAGTGTCCTTTTTTACTTTCCGCCACCTTTTACCTTATGTTTTTTTTTAACCACTTTGTTTAGAACATCTCCAATAAGCACATTCTTTCTAAAAAAAGCAACACCATTAATAAGATGTTTAGAGTATATTACTCCAATGGTGTTCTTCAAATTTATTTTTCTACAAATTTTTAATTTGGATTTTAGTCCTCAATATTAATAACTTATTAACTATAATCATTAAAATTTAATAAAAAATAAAAAATATTATTTGAAGGTTATCAAATGAGAAAGTGTAATGAAAATACTAAATATAACTATAAATAACATAAAATGCCAATAAAATATTTTTAATTAGAATATTTGTCGAAAGTATAATATGACTTAAAACATTATTCACAAAAATGTGGAAGATATATAGTTATAAGAAAAAAGTGAAAAGTAAATAATATTTTGAGGTAATAATAATGCAACTTCTATATTATTCATTTTCTTAGACTTTGAAAGGATGAGAGACTATTAGAATGCAAAATAAAATTGAATGAATAAGAAGTTGTTAGAGATGCTTTTAAACTAACTTGCCAATCATGTTCAATCTTACCTATCCAACCATTTTAACATCAAACTAGATTAAGACCATTTTAACATCAAACTAGATTAAGACCCGCGCCTTGCGCGTGATAAACATTATATATATAATGTATCATATGTTTTAACATATTATAAAATAATAAATAAATATTAAATGATTAAAAGTCAGTAACTATTACATGTATAATTAAATTGGTACGGACATATAAATCAATTTTATTAATCCAAATAATATTTTTTTTATTTGATAGGATATATAATTAAATTAAAATGATATTCATATTTATAGTATATTTTTAATATTAATATCTATTAAATGATGTTTTCTACTCATATGACTTTATGATCATTTGTATCTTTTATACCAAAACATTTTAAATTATTGATAACAAAATTTTCATTGATTAATAGTTTTAGTAATTTACATTTTTTAAAAATTAAGTTGTATGTTTGTTCAAAGCTTTTAATAAAAAGATTGTTCAAAGTAAATTTTGAAATTTAAATATTTATGTATTTTAAATGGTATATAGTTTAACCTAAAACATATATATATATATATATATATATATATATATATATATATCTTTTAATCTTAATAATTAATTAAATTAAACTGTTTAACTTAGAGAAATTCTCTAGGATAGTCTTTTTTAAGTTTTTATCACAAAAATAGCCATCAATGAAGAAAATGACCAAAATAAGTTTTATTAAAAGGTAAACATGTGTTTTTACCCTAGGGTTAACTAATCTAGACTTAGAGTTTAGAGTTAAGTGGTGGGGTTTTGGAGAAAGAGTTTTAAATTTTATAACATTAAAAAGTAAAATTTAAATTTTCAAAATAAAAAGAGGCTATTTTGGTCATTTTCTTTCTTGTGTGCTATTTTTTGTGACAAAAGAACTTAAAAAAAAAACTATTTGAGAGAATTATCATTTTACTTATATGATTTTGTAATCATTTGTATTTTCTCATTAAAAAAATATTAAAACATGGATCACAAAATTTGAATGTGATACTTTTAACAGTTTTAGTAATTTATAGTAGTTTTTAAAAATTCAAAATATAACATATACAGAAAAATCTAATTTTTTATTATATGGTTAATGTGGTTGTTTAATTTATTTTAATAGTTTAAAATTAAACAAATATGATAGAAAATATACTAATTTTTATCAACTCTTTATTATTAAAAATTATTAATTGCAATATAGGCTTTAGCCATATTAGGCAATTTCATAACTTTTATTTAAGGAAATAATAAAAAACATTAATAATGAATTTATGGTTAGTTTAATAAAAAACTTATTATATAAAAAGATGGACCAACATATTTATCTAATAATTTTAAGAATCATACTAGTGATAACATGTGGCTACAAAAAAAAATTGTAATGCTTCTCAATTTATATATAGAGGATTTGTATATAGGTTCATTATATACGCCTCTATATAATAAAACTAGCTTTGGTTCTTTCATTTTTGACGAATAAAACTAATAAACTATAACAATTCCAGCATCTTCTTCTGATATTCAAATAAAAACCTGTCTATATTCGGATTCGTGCATTCGTGCAAAGTTATAACCAAGTGGGTTTCTCAAAGAATGACATTACATTACAATTCAGTTCTGTATAATAAAAAGAAATAAGAGAATCCGAATCTTATATGGAAGGAACTTTCCACGGGAGAGATATAAGATGAGGAGGATCGTATTCTGACTATCATTTTAAACCACAAGTATATATCCCTTTCCCAATTACCTTATTTCTCAATCTTCTTATATATAATGATTTAATCTAATATTGACAATTTTTTTGTTGACGATCGAAATTATTATCATGGACTAAAAAAAATGGAAAATAATTCTCAGTGCTCGTAAACGCAACGCGATCTCTAAAAATGACTGCATCCTCAATTAGTAAGGCAATGCTTACATAAAATATGTGCAAATAAGAGTGTATTTTTTTTATAACGTTCATTTATTAGCACATTACATTTATGAGAAAGATTACATAGACGATTCGACAACCGACAATACTACCTGTCTTATGAAGATTTATGTCTAACTCCATCATCTGAGCCGTCCTATGAAGATCCATTCCTGACCAGATTTACTTGCACCATGTTGAACATTCCTTGTAAACCTTTCTTCTGTCGTCTACATTAATAAATCGCTCTCTCCAGGACTTGAAACCTCGATTTCCTGTAATCTGCAAGAAATTGCATAGTCTAGGGTTTGAAATCTAGACCTGGGTGTAGAAGCTTTTAAACCTTAACCAATAGGCTAAGGTGCTTCCACAATAAGAGTGTATTTAAGGAAGTGAAAGAGAGATACTCAGGGGTCTTCAATCCAAAAAAAAAAACCAAAAAATTAATACCGAACCGATCCCAAAATACAAAAAATGGTTTGACTATCTTTATTTCCTCTTCAAAGCTTTATTTTCTTATGCATTTTCATCTAGGCTTTTGTTTCTCTCTGGTCCGTGTGTAATCTCGACACGGTCTGAGATCCTGTTTATGATCTTAGTTCGTCGATGAAATCTCATCACAACTATAAACTTTACGAAGAGCTCCCGAAAATCTGTCACTCGGTTCCCTTTGCTCAACGCCTCACCCTTACCAGCCCTTCTCCTCTTGGTTTTAGATCTATGAGCCTCAACCTCATGCTCTCTCTTACGGTGTCTCTTCGGCTCGAATCCCCTCTCCGACTTCCGCCTCCAACCCTAATGCAAGGACATCAACATCAACATCCTCCAACGTCTTGAACACCGGTTTTCGTGGGGCTTCACATATAATGCGGTCTCTAGATCTAGAACATCATCGACTTGAAATCATCTACTTGATATGCTCTTTCTCCATCTCTACCGCTTCCGGTCTCCTTCGCGAATCTAGGGTTATGTTAAACTCTCGGTGAAGCTGCTCCTCAAATTACATGCACCCTCTGACGCCATCTATCCATATCACACCGGAAGTGAGGTTTGAACTCCCGTCATGCTCATTTGTCACCTCTTACACTCTCAGACTTCGCGTTTATTCAGCTATCGTGTTTTGTTCTGTTTGATAAAAACCGAGCCATTTAAACCGTGAGATAGGCTTCACTCATTGCTTCACAGCTCACTTTAAAGTGGAGCAGTTTAGTCTCTTTGACTAACCTCCTAAAAATATTTGATGAGTGCACCAATTTTTTTACCGCAGACATCTTGTTCATATGGCTTAGCTTGTCCGAAGAATATCTTGTGTTTTTAGGTATCGGCGTGTTCACCATACTAATCACAACCACCACCATCATCAATTCCCTCTGCTGAGGAGCGAATGGTATAACTATATTCCTCGTCTCTGAGGTGTGCTTCCCTCCTGATCATATGTGGAGGAGTCTATCCATTTCTGTAACAGATTTGCTAAAAGAATCTTTTGGAGCGGTCCGCTCCGGGACCTGAAGATGAAACAGACTTCGTTCAGCGATATTCCCATTCGTGGATTGGGTGTTAACGTCATACTTCAAAATGACTAAATCTCAAGCTTTCGGTGCTGTCTTGAACCTTGTTTCGATGCATTTGAGTTTTACTCTGAATTTGCTGGCATTTTATTTTAGAGATCTCTTTATGTTTATCTTTTATGGTTTATTGTCTTTTTCTTGTAAAATTTGGGTAAACTCTCCTGTAATATGTACCACGAATGTTTCAGAATTAATGAAATTTATGTTCCACAAATAAACACAAAAGAAATTTATGGTAAAATTTAGTTATTATTTGCTATTACTAACTTTTTTGTAACTTTATTTAATGAAATTATAATATTTATTATTAATAGTTAAATAAAAGTAAAGAATATTCTATTTTAAAATTACAGTACTGAAAATATCTTTGTGTTTTAATAAATTTAATTTTTAATCATATAAATATTGATAAAATATCATAAGATAAATATATAATTATGGTTTTTAGTACAAAAATGAATAAATAAAAATTGATAATAATTAACCAGAAGCAAACAAATAATTTTAATACAGTAGCTAATAGTTATAAACCTAAATACCAAAAAAATGAAAAACTGAATTAAAATTAAAATGAAATCCGAATTGAACAACCCTAACATATGGCAAAAAGAGTAACAGCAAAGCAAATGATATTCAATGCAATATTATACTCCCTTTGTATATTAAAGAGTATCACTTTATCATTTTTTTCATTACACAAAAAAATGTCGTTCTAGAATTCTAATGCATTTTAATTATATTTACTTTCAACTGACTATTAATTGTAAAATCGGTTGATATGGTAGATAAATTTATTTATCACAAATATTGTTGGTTAAATGGATGTAACTAAATGAAATTATAAATGCGTTTTGATTATTTTATTAATACGTATAAAAAATGTATAAGTGATACTTTTTATGAAATATATGGTGTAATAGTTTTTATACATTTTTCGTTATGGGTACCTAACAAAAAAAAACGTTCCAAAGCTCCTTTCGAGTTCCGACCATCATTGACATAAAAAACAATAGAAAAAAAACTGTACGTTATTTTAATTTGAAAGTATTACTGAAAAAAAGACTATATGTTTTTTTTGTAACAGAAAATGGTTAAATTCGGATCTATTAAAGACAACATAAAAAAAAAAAACTATATGCTGCTGGCTGTTAGGTATATAGTCTTCTTGGATCCGGGTTCGAAATAAATTGTGCTGGAAAAGACAATTCATCCCCTACAACTGACCTTAGACATTAAATGCCCCAAAGGCTTTCGAGTTTTCTGTAAACAAATTGTCAGAAAAAAAAATTGATATAGTAATGTGACGTTGGAAAAGATGCCTATAGCGTCAACTTTTGTCTGAAAATGTAACCCATTTTGTTGATATAACAACAAGAACAACGTGCGAAGATACTTTGTCTTTTATTTGGTTGATGGAGAATTCACTAGAGGTTAGCCTGATCATTCTATGTCTCTATCCATATATTTTCACCAGACACTAAATAATTCTTCTTATCAAAACGAGCTTACCATCTAGTCGGCCGGATATGACATATATATTTTCAAAATCCAAGTTTTTTTTTTTGATAAATTTTCAAAATCCAAGATATTGCATATTTTATCTCTGGTGGTTACTCAAGAATAGTATTATAAGATTCTCAGGCTATCACAAGAATCTGATCTTTTTTTGAATGGTTGGTCTTGTGTCGCGGGCATGCTACAATCTTTTTCATGTGTGACATGAACTCCTACAAGAAAGGAAGAATCAAAAGACTAGGACATTAACATAAAACTGCCGTGTACTAGGGAATTTTTAGTTTTGGCTAATAGACAAATAAAGGAAGTGTATCTATGACCAGGTCGCCAGTTCTAAAAACTATTCTGCGTCATGTGCTGTTTTAGGAAGAAATGATTTCTTGAGGAAACAGTGTTTCACATGCAGACAACACCAGCACATGAGAGCTTGATAATGCAGAGATATAACAAATGATATGAGATGGCATGTGAAATATAAATCTAAAAAACAATAACATAGCGAAAATATTAATAGAAAAACTTAAATAAGATATTTTACTCTTTTGAAGATTTAGAGGATCTTCCCACTTGGATTGGTTGTGGTATAGCTATTTTTGAGTTCTGAAATGGTGGAGAGCATAATTATTGGTCATGTATAATGCAAAAGCCGCAAAGTCTCTTCCTTTTTGTTTCCACTTTTTGTTTTATGTAAATGTAAATCATCTACGTGAAAGAAAAAAGTTGAAGAAGTTACCAAAGATGGTTAAATAATTGAAGCATCTAGTGCTCTTATGCTTTGAGCTTCTTTTTCAGAAGTTGCTTAAACACTGTTTCACTCTGATTATCCGCAACCACATCAGACGGTTAAGAATATATATGTGCATAATTACCATAAACCAAAAAAAAACTAATCAAATATTTTTGTCTGAACAATCCAAATTATCCAGTATTTTTATTTGAAAATTTTGAATTAATTGATACTTTTATCCTAAATATCTAAAATTTTCTAAAAACTTTTGTTTCAGATTCTCAAGTTACTCGATTTGAACTGAACCGAAAAATCTTGAACTGAAACAATATCGAATTTTATAAATATTTGAATAGTTTCTATATTCTTATATTAAAAAAAATCAAAAACAAATTGAACCAAAACCAAATGCCTACTGGAACTTAGGAGAACTTAACAACAGCTGATGAATTTTCAATAGAGGAAAACTTTGTGCAAATTGTGACAATTGCAGTATTAGAATCCACAGGAGTCAAAACTCCAAAGGGTGCTTTATTTAATTTATCTTAAAAGAAAAATGGAATTAGAGGTGAGATTCTCATAAATGGAAAAAGGAAGAGATAGGTATAAATATTTGGTAAAGAAATTAGCTTTAGAATAAATTAACGGGAGAGAGAGAAGGTGGGAACCCACCACAGACGATTGATCAGCCAACATCGTAAAGAAATCGTTTTTTTTTTTAATCTCCCTCTTCCTCTTTCTTGCAAGACACATGACTAATTCTAAGTGTGTAAGGGTGTTTCCCATACTACTATATATTCATGTGCTCACATGGGTTCCCTTAGAGGGAGATCAAGAAGAAAGCTACCAAAGACACTCACTTTTTAAGCTCTCTTACCTTTGTTGCTTACTTTGATACTCTTACCACTATTAAGAACTTTCCATAAACGCATCACAATAAGACGAGTAAGGAAACTGGTTCAGGATCCATCATGCCACAGAACTGCATAGCACCAAGGCCTGAAGAAAGTGGCAGTGGCGAAGCCATGGTACAAGGTTTGACAGATATGTCAGAAACACAGAGCAAGTCTGTACAAGGTCTCCAGCTGTCCATGTACCCCATAACTCTCAAGGTGTGTGTGTCTCTCTCTCTCTTTATCTAACTCTCAAAAGGGAATCAGTTCTGTTCACTTTTTTTTTTTTCATGCACAGAAATCGCATAAAGAAATATTACTCTCTAGCTTGATAGTTGGTTCTTACAGAGCTTTCCATTGATTTATTTGTGGGTTGTACATGCAGTTTGAGGAGGTTGTGTACAAGGTTAAGATAGAGCAGACAGGTCAGTGTTTGGGATCATGGAGCTGCAAAGAGAAGACAATTCTGAACGGGATAACGGGTATGGTTTGTCCAGGAGAGATTCTAGCTATGTTAGGTCCATCAGGCAGTGGCAAAACCACTCTTCTCTCAGCTCTCGGGGGCCGCCTCTCCAAAACTTTCTCGGGGAAAGTCATGTACAACGGCCAGCCTTTCTCTGGCTGCATCAAGCGGAGAACAGGGTTTGTTGCTCAGGATGATATCCTCTACCCTCACCTCACGGTTTGGGAGACTCTCTTCTTTACTGCGCTTCTACGGCTACCAAGCAGTTTGACAAGAGACGAGAAGGCTGAGCATGTGGACCGAGTTATCTCTGAACTCGGATTGACTCGGTGTACTAACAGCATGATAGGAGGACCACTGTTCAGAGGAATATCAGGAGGGGAGAAAAAAAGAGTTAGCATTGGTCAAGAAATGCTCATCAATCCTAGCTTGCTCCTTCTTGATGAACCAACTTCAGGTCTTGACTCGACCACTGCTCATCGCATCGTGACCACAATTAAACGGCTGGCTTCTGGGGGAAGGACAGTAGTCACCACAATTCATCAGCCATCAAGCCGCATATACCATATGTTTGACAAGGTGGTTTTGCTGTCTGAAGGTAGTCCTATTTATTATGGTCCTGCATCTTCCGCTATGGAATATTTCAGCTCTGTTGGATTCTCTACTACCATGACAGTTAACCCAGCTGACCTTTTACTTGACCTTGCAAACGGTAAACAAACCCTTTCTCTTTAAGCTTCTAGATAATGAAAAATGGGGAAAAAAATACCTTTTTAATTCATCAAAATTTGGTAAACTACAGGAATACCACCTGATTCTCAAAAGGAGACATCAGAACAAGAACAGAAGACAGTGAAAGAAACTCTTGTTTCAGCTTATGAGAAGAACATATCTACTAAACTGAAAGCTGAACTCTGCAATGCAGATTCTCATAGCTATGAGTACACCAAAGCTGCTGGTAATTTTCCCTTTTCTTTAAAAAAAAAAAAAGTAGTTCTTGCATTATTCTGCTTCTGCTCCTCTACATCACTAATAATCTGTTATTTAAATGGAGCAGCAAAAAGTATCAAGTCAGAACAGTGGTGCACAACTTGGTGGTACCAGTTCACTGTACTGCTCCAAAGAGGGGTCAGAGAGAGGAGATTTGAATCTTTCAACAAGCTAAGGATTTTCCAAGTCATCAGCGTGGCTTTCCTTGGTGGCCTACTCTGGTGGCATACTCCAAAATCTCACCTACAAGATAGAGTAAGACTCTTCTTCTTGGCTGAATAAAATAGATAATGATTATATCGTGACTTGTCACATTAGTGTTTTAACAATCATTCTGCATTGCAGACTGCCTTGCTCTTCTTCTTCTCAGTCTTTTGGGGGTTCTACCCACTATACAACGCGGTTTTCACATTTCCCCAAGAGAAGAGAATGCTAATCAAGGAGCGGTCTTCCGGAATGTACCGTCTTTCCTCCTATTTCATGGCTAGAAACATTGGAGACCTGCCCTTGGAACTCGCCCTTCCAACTGCTTTTGTGTTCATAATTTACTGGATGGGTGGGCTCAAACCTGACCCCACTACATTTATCCTCTCACTACTGGTGGTTCTCTATTCCGTCCTTGTTGCTCAAGGTCTTGGCTTAGCGTTCGGTGCTCTCCTTATGAACATCAAGCAAGCCACAACATTGGCATCTGTTACTACACTTGTGTTTCTCATAGCTGGAGGGTATTACGTTCAGCAAATCCCTCCTTTCATCGTATGGCTCAAGTACCTAAGCTATAGCTACTACTGCTACAAGCTGCTTTTGGGTATTCAATACAGTGATGAGGATTACTACGAGTGCTCAGAAGGGGTATGGTGCAGAGTTGGAGACTTCCCAGGAATCAAAGCCATGGGACTGAACAATTTATGGATAGACGTACTTGTTATGGGAGTTATGCTGGTGGGTTATCGACTCATGGCATACATGGCACTGCATCGAGTGAAGTTGAGGTAAAAAGATGCAGCCAGAAGAATAAATATTTTGCCACACTGCAACCAAGGAATAATATTAGTATCAGAAAAAAGTTTAATAAGTCGTCGAATTTTGGTTGATTTTACTTAAGTATCCGAGATATATATCCGACGACTTTCTTTTGTTTTAGGCTTTAGATGATAATTATACTCCTAAGTTTGAGAATAAAACACTGAGATGATTATATATGTATGAGATAAGAAAGGGAAGCAAAAGTATATACCATTTGCAAAATAGTGAAACGAAAGTGACTAAACTTTCAAGTCCACTCTCCTGTTGGAGATGAATGTCGTATCTTTGTGGGGTTCCTTAAAACATTCGGTCCACTCTTTATACCTTACTAGTCACCTGCAACTGCAAGTGCATCAACTGGTGAAAACAATGACATGTATTATCAGATAAGAATAATTAAAGCAAGTTGCTGA
This sequence comes from Brassica napus, assembly GCF_020379485.1. Lineage (NCBI taxonomy): Eukaryota > Viridiplantae > Streptophyta > Magnoliopsida > Brassicales > Brassicaceae > Brassica > Brassica napus. The sequence goes on from NC_063438.1 coordinate 18,807,142, forward strand.
TAATTAGATGAACAGCGACAGGACATAATCAAACACACCTGACCGTGGCTCTCATTGTCATCTCAAGTTCTCTAGCGGTAGTTTGTTACAAAACCAAGGACAAAGATTAGAGTGCGATCAATTATAACCCCTGTTCTAAAACTCGGCCGCCTAGCCGATTCGTCGGCCGGAAAAACGCTCCACGGTGACCTAGCGTGGCGAATCGAACCTATACGGTGAAAAAATCGGATTTAAAGAAAAAACTCAAGTTTTTACACATTTTTGTCTATAAATCGAATCATCTATGTTAGATCTATGAATCTTAAGCGAAAACAACAAAAAAACAAAGATAATTGCTTCAAAAACCATTAAAACTACTCAGCCGTCGTATTTACAGTCGCAGAAAATCAAAAACCCTAAGGAAGAAGACGACTGTTAAATGACGTTTCTACCCTTCATTAAATAAAAAATTATAAAAAATCATAAAAATGATGGCACCGAGGGTCGAACTCGGGCTGCATTTTTCTAATTCGTGAGTCCAAACCACTCTGCTACAACATCTTCTGGTCATAATCATAAAAATATATGTTAAAGAACAAAAACAAATCGCCGATTAATCTGCGTGTAATCTCCGATTAATTGATTCGGCGCTAGGCACTACCTTACCGCACGCGTTACGCCTAGCGAGTTTTAAAACAGGGATTATAACCCATTATCGAAAAGGAAAAAAAAAGCAGACTTTCTAACTGCATAATCATGTCAACATAGCTAAAGGAATAAGCTTTCGCTTTCAGGCAATGGCTGTTATACTTCACATCGTTAGCTACAAAATAATTGCACCAAAAGAAGAAGTGGGAGGCTATAGTGTGTGGCAGAACAACATAGAGTAGTAAAGAAATAGAGAAAAATCAAGGAAAGATAAAAACAAATCATTGGATGATAAGGCCCACAAGATATGCTTACACATTAAGACGTGATTCACTTTAGTCAAGTGGAAGCTGATGCAACAAGACATCACAAAGGGAAATCCATGTCACTCACTACTTTGTCAAGTGTCATTGTCATCACCAAGAAGAACCATCTATGACCCCCAAGTAAATAAACAGAAACGTCATTCACTTAACCTCCTGCCTGCTGCTTTCTTATACCTAAATACATCATCATCCTTGTAGTGATTTGCATACGAAAGCAAGAGATCATATGATCTAATCATGTTATATGTTATAATACTAGAGAGAGTAACACTAGTTGCTCGTTTTTTAGTGTACTAAATTAAGATACAGTCGACCACAAGCTTATGTACCTGAACGAGATAACATAAATTAACCAGAGAGTATGAAAAATTCCATCTCCTTAAAGTCATATATATTACGACAACTTGGTGAAACGCATTGTCATTTACCATTTGAGTAACGTCATTCACTAAGCCCTGATGCTTTCTAGACCTAAATAAATCATCTTTGTAGTGATTCACATATGAAAAGCATGAAAACATATGATTTAATCATGTTCTTTCACTTTATATATGTTATAAAACTAGAGAGAGTAAACACAAGTTGCTGTTTTAGTGTACTAAATTAAGATGCAAATGACCACAAGCTTAACTACCTGAACGAGATAACATATATTAACTAAAGAGTATGAAGAAACGCCATCTCTCTGAAGTCATAAATATTTAACCAAGTTCGTGAAAAGCATTGTCATTCACCATTTGAGTAACGTCATTCACTAAATGAGTCTAAATCCTTACTGCTTTCTTATACCTAAATATATCATCATCATCCTTGTAGTAATTTGCATACGAAAGCAAGAGATCATATGATCTAATCATGTTCTTTCCATATATATATGTTAAAATACTAGAGAGAGTAATACTACTTGCTGGTTTTTTTTTAGTGTGCAAAATTAAGAGCCAATTAACCACAAGCCTATACCTGAACAAGATAGTATAAATTAACCAGAGTATGAAGAAATGCAATCTCCTTAAAGTCATACATATTTAACAAACTTGGTGGGGAAACGCATTGCCAGTCACTAACTCCTGCAGCTTTACCAGACCTAGGTGAACACAATCAAAAGAAGAATTTTCATGTTTACTACTTTCTTGTTATCATTATTCATGCTTATCACCACTAAAAAAACGTTTTCAAAAATATATTTTTCACTAAGAGGCAAAAAAATTCTTATACATTTGTTCTCTCTATATATATAATAAATAATAATTTACATAAATAAAAATAATAATAAAAAAAATTTGTATGTTTTCGAATTATACTTTTTTAAAATTTGAACTTTTTATAACCATTTTTAATATATTTTTTTCAAAATTTCTTTTTGCAAATCAGAATATTTTTTTATACTATTTTAAAAATTTTAAGTATTTATTTATATATTTACTGGAATCTTAAATTTCACATAAACTTATCTCACCCCCTCAACTCTAAATTATAAGTCTAGATTAGTTAATCCTAAAGTTATAAATGTCTTTTTCCTCTTTAAAAGTGAAGATAAAAAAAGTTAGTGTAAACATGAAAAATGGTATTATGAATATGATATTTTTGGTAATTTCCCCACAATTAATTGCTACTCGTCATCTACCCTTTACTTGAGTCGTATTTGCCATGTAAAGATGAGTACTCAGACCAAATCAAGTCGTTTGTTTTAATTACTTGAAAATATAAGATAATTATCAATTTTTAAAATAAAAATAATTATGTTGTGTTGTGTTGTTGGTTTACTCGTGATTTGTTACCCATTTTTATTTTTAAACCAAAAAATTCTCTAATATGTATAGTAGAGTAACTCGTTTATACGATAATGACTAAATAAAAAAAAAGAATTTTATGTTTACCACTTTTATGGTATCATTATTCATCTTTATCATCACTAAAAATATATTTTCGAAAATACATTCTTTATTAAGTTGCAAAAGACTTTTATAGCCATATTTTCTCTATATATAGTGAATAATTATTTAAATAATTTTTTTCTGTTTTCGAATTATACTTTTTCAAATTCGATTTTTTTTTAAAAAAATTTTACCTTCTTTTTTGAATATTTTTTTTTCAAAGTTTCTAAAATTATGTGTAAAACTATTTTTAATTTTTTTAAGTATTTATTTATATATTTATTAGAATCCTAAATTTCACATTTCAAAAAATCTAGTCCAACCCTCAACTCTAAATCTTAAATCTTAATTAGTTAACTCTTATAAATGTATTTTATCTTTCGTTAAAAAGAGTAAAAATGGTTATTGTAAACATGAAAAATAGTAATATAATATTTGTGGCAATTATATACTCCCTCTGTTCCTAAAAGTAGGATGTTTTACATAATTTTGATTTTCCAATATATAAGATGTTTTCATTTTTCGAGGTAACTTTTACTTTATTAAAACATGTGTATCCAATCATATTTTAATAGTCTATTTTGTAATTGGTTGAATACAATTAATTTATAGTTTTAATGATATTTTCTAGACAAAAAGTAGTTTTCTTAATATGTGTGTGTCTACCTAAACATCCTATTTTCAGGAAGAGAGGGAGTACCATTCATGGAACTGTCATAAATGCCGTTAATGTCAACAGCCATATACAAAAAATCACCACTCTGATGTTAATTAGGATTTACACTCACCGCAACGCTTCCGCTATGAAACGGAGACGGAGACGAAGACTCTATGCGGCGGAGCATCCGCCATGTAACAACTGAGAGGGAGGAAAAGCAACAAACACGATGCCGTATCGTCAACTTTGGACCAAAAAGATTTTAAAATTGAACATTTACCCTTATATTTTACTTAGCCTCCGCCATGTGAGGGAAAAAATGATGCCGTTTCTCAACTTTAGGCTTTTAGCCCATAATATATTCCTTTCCTTTCGTCCATATAACATCCACCGAACTAAACATTTTTGTTGAAGCCCAAAGAAGCCCAAATATGTTAGTTAAATGAAGGCCCATAACGATTTAGCTACCTTCCTTGTTAAATTAAAAGCGTCTCGCTTTCAAGCTTTAGTCGGTTCTAGGGTTTTAGGTGTTTCTCCTCTCGGCAACAAAAAAAAAAAAAAAAAAGTTCCAGAGCGCGTGAAGAAGAAGAAGACATGTCGGCAGTTTCTAGGGTTTTCGGAGGATGCAGGACACTGATGGCAAAGGCGACGACTAATGCGGCGGCTGCAGCAAGCGGTGGAGCTGCTAAAGAAGGAAAAGGGATTCTCAAGACAGTTCCGGTCTCACAGACGCTGGCTAACTTCGCTGGAGAAAGCGAGCTCTCTCGTGCCACCGCCGTGAAGAAAGTGTGGGAGCATATCAAGGGTAACAACCTCCAGGTACAGTTTTCAGGGGTTTCTAGGTCTTTTTTTTTTTTACTTTCACTTGTTTATGTGCTTAGAAAGATCTCTCTCTCTCTCAGACTCTAGAATGGTTAGAGAACACAACTTATTGCCGCGTTAACAAGTCAATTGATTATTTTTTGTTTGTGGAATGTGTTTATCACAGTCTTTTGAGTTCCTGTGTAATAGAATAATCTATTTGGGTTGAAGTGTCTAATTCTAAGCAGATTATGTTGTATAGAAACTGAAAACATCATGTTTTGTTATTAGCTCTCTGTTTCTTTGTATAGAGATGATGGTATGTTAAGAAAGCATATGTCTTAAGTACAGAGATTTTTTTTCCCCAGAGACTGTAGAATAGTTAGAAAACAAATTGTTGCGCGTAAGCAAAGTCGTTTGAGCAGTTTTTTGAAATTTCTTGTGGAAATGATTTGATTCTTGTGTTAATCAGTATCTTGAGACTCTGTCTTTTGAGTTCTGTTGTGTAATAGAACAATGTATTTGGGTTCAAGTGTCTGATTCTAAGCAGCTACAGTATGTAGTAACTGTTTTGTTTGTCAAATTTGGTTTGTTCTGTCTTGAAATGTTTTCAGACCTTGTATCTTTTTTAGGTGGCTTTGGACTTGGATGTTGTTGTTTAGAGATGATGGTATCTTAAGAATGCATTGTTTTATTATTGTAGAATCCGGAGAATAGGAAGCAGATCATATGCGATGATAAATTGAAGACAATCTTCGGTGACAAAGACACAGTTGGATTCACAGAGATCGCGAAGCTCTTGTCCCCGCATTTTCCTAAGTCTGTCTGATTTGGTGATGTAGTCTCATTATCATATTAGTTTGCTGTCTTTTGGTTCGATTTTGATGTATATGAAAAAGAAGCAAAACTCTGCTTGATCTGTCGGTTATTGGAATATTTATGTATTCTGACAAACAAACAAAAAATTATCATGATCTTGTTTGGTTTTGGATCTTTTTGATATTTGGTCGTCTTTCAGTCTTCATTTGGTCAATGATTCTCTGGTAGTTCTAGCAAATGTATATGTGGATGGATGTATATTGTGAAGGAACCTAACACTCACTAACACATATGTGAACGCGTCTCGTTATTAACGCAAGAGTATGAAATGCGTTGTTAAAACTAGCATAGTAGGCTTAGTAGCATACACCTACGCGGCCCTTTAGCTTCAAAACAGTAGCCAAGAGCCCTTTAGCGAATGTAATATGATATTCCAGGTGATAATCCGCGAACGGCGCGGAATGTAATGATTAGTTTTGTTATTTTTAATAAAAAAACATTAAATTTGCTTAATCTGGATATTTGTTCGGTTTTAAGATTTTTTTTTGGTTTTTAATCTTCTAAAATATAATTATTATTTTAAATTAATATTCATTTTAGTCTATTCAGTTAAAATGTTTGATTTTTTGGTTTTTCCGGTAAAAACCAAAAGTTAATATTATTATTTTTTCAGTAGTTTCATATTATAGTTTCTAAACAGATAATTGTTTAAAAAAATTATTAAAATAAATCATTTCACTACAATTTGGTCGATAGTGAAAGACGCATCAAGAAAAAATATTTCAACTTTAAAATAAAATTAGATACTTTAGTTGTGGTGAATACTTAGTTACAAAGTGCTCACATGAAGGTGCACATGTATGTGTATGTAAAAAGCATATAAAAATAGTTGACAAATATATAAAGATATTGTTCATTAATATTAAATGACATTTTTTTGTTCAAAATAATACATGAAAAATAAAATTAAAATTAATTTAAAATAAAAAGGCATTGACAGTAGTAATTTTTTTCATATAAAGAAAAAAAAATTGTATCCATAAATAGAGGTGGACACAGATCAAATATCTGAGTATTTGGAAGCATTCGTGTCAATTCGATCATTAGCCACCTAGATATTCAGTGACTTGGATATCCGAAATGTTTTAGAATTTTATTGAATATACGATTTGATCCGTAAATACAATAAATTTTTTAAAATAATTGAAAATTTAATAATAACATTTTTATTACAAAAATAAAACATTATTTAACTTTTTAAATTCTAGTAACTAATATAATAAATTTAATTCATAAAAATATTGTAAAACTGATATAAAGTATAATATATAACATATATATATATAGTTTTTTACATATATGTATTTGTGATTTGCTTCTTTTTGGATATTGTATTTTAGTATTTGATTTGTTTCGTAGAGTTACGGATATCCAGATTTTTTTTAATAACGAATCGAATCAAAATTTTTGAATACTTTCCTCAACTTTATCCGTAAACAATAAAAATAATATATATATAGTTTGACTTTTGATTTGTTATCTATTTATTAGAACCGAAAAATCCAGAGTTTTATTGGAACCATGTGGATGAGTTTTATATTAAATAATCGCAAAGTACATAGTGTAAACACATTTATGAATATAATGTAAACGCATTAACATACTTATTATCAACTTATTGTGAGACTGCCACATATCTATTATAGTGTGAATGCATTTATTACAATGCTTCTCTTTTAATATATATTGGATGGTATTGTTTACCAAATCGTCTATTATCGTTATATCAATCTTCTAAATCTCTTTCATTAAAAGCTCTTACTATATCTCTCTTCCTCAATATCTTTAGTCACATCTCTTGAATTATATTATCAAGTTTATGAATTCTGATTTGCTTTTGAAATTATAGGTGATCACTGAAAAGTAAGTATAGTCTTTACTTTTTAGAGTCACAAATGCATTGCCAAATTTAATTTTTAATTTTAAAAAATATTAAGATTGAATTACCACTAAATATTTGGGTGAACAAGTTACCTAATATGGATTAATATGAAGATATTTTGCTTGAAACAATCGTATAATTGAAATTATTATAATAATAATTGTTTATCCAAAATTATACCCAAGTACTTTCTGCAAACTATACTAATGTTTCAATCGAAATAAAATTGTAAGAATTAGTATATATTTGAGAAACCGAATACATTCCAAAAAATTTATATCTCAATACCACATCGGCTTTAAAATTAACAATTGAAGACCAGTAAATGTCATGAATGATTTCAAAAAGGTAAATCAATATTTATCGACATTCTTATTTTTTATTTAATTATAATGTTAAATTAATAATAATTGTTGATGTTTTATATTAAATTTCTAGAAAATTCAAGACAATATTCTCAAGAACCAGAAGTAAATAAATATATAAAATAAATGATATTGTTTTGGCCAACATAAAATATTAATTGTCTAAAAGGACTACAGTAGTAATTCTAATATTGCTTCTTAATGGGAAAAACATTAAATGTAATTAAAAATGATAATTGAAATTTGTTGAAGAAGTGGTTGGAACTACATATTATATAATCAAAACATTAAGTTCTAATAATACTAGAGATTTTTTCCGCGGGATTGTGTCATATAAATTTATTTTATTTATAATATTATTTGTCGGTTTTTTTCTTTTATATTAACTTCTTGTTTTTCCAATATTAGTTTTTCTTAATTTAAATTTATATGTTTATAATTTTTCATTTTTCTTGTTGTAGATGGAGAATTATATTTTTTATTGATGGTATTTTGTATGTGATAAACTTCTTAAAATTTTAAAATAATGTTATATATAGTACGATTAACACATTAAAAAAGAGAAACATATTCAGACACATTTTACACAGGTTTTATATGCATAATTTTAAACATTATATATGTACATATTATAAGTTTGAAACATGTAAATGCTTTCTAAAGCTAAATACTTGTTCTGAGTTTACATAACTTATCGAAAGTTGTATCTCTTTTTAAATTCAAATCACAGAAAAAATATCAAAAAGTTAGTATAGATGAATGTTTTGAGCTTTTAAATCAACACTGAAAAATTACATGAATCAGATGACAACAATTTTATAAACAACTGGATAAAATTTGACCGAGCTAAAGATTTTCACACAATATGTTATTTCTTCTTCAAATTGCGAAGAGCCTATAGGCACAAGAAAAAAAATCATAATTTTTGTTTTCACTTATATAACATTTTTTCTCCTTTGCACACGGAGTTTATTACACTGCTATAATCAATGGAGAACTCTATTCATATAAGATTCACATCTATGCATTTTGACAAAGAAGAATTTTAGCCATCTTTAGTTTCGGAATGGACCAACTTCAGTCATATACACTATATTTTCTCTATGATTCAAATCTTACAATTTTAATATATGTGCAGATTTGCATGTGAAAAAGCACGCACACCATCTATCATTCAACCTATTACTTTTTCCAAAGTAAACACTATAATCCTCGTTTGGTTAGCTCCACAAATAAGTCTCTTTGGATCAGTTTACTAAAAAATATGGATACTAATGTCAGAAAAGAATATAAACACTATCAACAACAAATATTGGCACAAGACTATTTGGTTCAAGGAACATATTCCACGTAATGTGTTTATATCATGGCTGGCTTTGCAGAGAATACTGCCAACCAAGGATCGCTTGAGGCATTGGGGTTAAATGTCTCAGGAACGTGCGTCATTTGTAATCTGGAAATAGAGACTCACCATCATCTCTTCTTTGAGTGCTATTTCTCTCGCTTGATATGGAAGCCTTTTGCTGCTGAAGTTTGGATTTCTCCTCCGCCTGATCTACACTCTGTTGCAGCCTGGATCAATCAACCTCGCGTCAACGCAGATGCGCATGCTACTCCAGTCATAAAGATCAACTTTCAGTCAGCCATCTACCTGTTGTGGAAAGAGCGTAATGCTCGTGTGTTCACAGCTGTCTCTTCACCTTCATCAGTCATCCTTGCCTCTTTCGACCATATGATGCGTGACCGTCTCCTCTCTTCCTCGGCAAGTTCTTCTTTCTCCTCTTCTCTACTTCTTTTTATCTTTCTTGTATAAAACCTTTTTAAGGTTTTTTTTTTTACCTTGAGTTGTTGTTGGTTGTTTTTGTTTCCTTGCTGTAATAAGTTGTTTAAAAACAACAGTGTAACCTTTCAGAAAATGATAATCTTAACATCTTACAAAAAAAAAACAACAAATATTGACTTATTTATGTGAATATATATTTTATTTTAAATCATTATAGTGGACGAAGAAAGCACCATAATTTGTACAACAAATTTTCTTAGATTCACCTCATCATACTCACTATTTTACCATTTTAATTACATAATTTTACATGAGCTTCTTCACCCTCCACGGTTATTTTCTTTTTATTTATAACTGCAATATAAAGTTATAAACTATATATATTATAAATTAATAATTTATTTTCCCTTGAAGTCTAATGATTAAAAATAGAACATAATTCAATATAGATATATGATTCTATTAATAAATTATCAGTTACAAATTTGAAATTTCTAGAAATATCAAAAGTCGTATGTTAGTTAATTATCTTTTAAATGACGTCTATGTCTAATTTTTTGGATGAGAATATTTTGGCTGAGGTGGATAGTCCCAAAAGTTTTGAATTTAGTCTCTTTTATATAGTAGGATATATATAATTTAATTATTAATATAATTTCTTTATTTATTAGATATCGAGTAGAGTTGATTGCTGATAATGGTTCATATACAGTGTCCTTTTATTATTTAAAAAAATATATTTCAAAGAGTCTAAATAAATCACCAACCGAATTAGTTGAGCATATTTTAAGTTATTCTAAAGAAAATATTTCAGACAATTTTGAGTGAAAATCTTGTTGGTCAAGAATTTATTTTTACAGTAAGAATAAATTCATACAACTTTAGGTCTAGTTCAGCTGATATAACAATAACTGAAACAAATAAAAGATTTGTTACTAATAAAGTATTTAACATGAAGCGTTTGTTGGATACGAGTCTTGATCTTTTGTAGAGAATCACCTTTGTGCAACAAAAAGAGAAATAGATCGCCAAAATCTTTCAGAACCTACACAAGAATACAAATTGTTACTTATCTATACATGTTCATAATTATATTTAGATATTTACCACTTCACCACTAATGTTTTTAAACATATAGATACTTACCGCGTCACCACCATTATTGGTAGATGATTCAAAGTGACAATGATGAAACTATGATATCATTTGAATTGATATTCCACTCTTTTTCATGGTACTATGATTTTCAAAGAAACTTGTCAACAATTTTAATTTATGGATAAAGCAAGAAAATATTCAATATAATTAACAAAACATTACCTCCTCATCTCATAAATTAGTCGTAGTCACATCATACATGGCTTTTGAGTTTGGGATAATCTGCAAATATTGAGATAGTTAACAACTTCACAAGTGTAACAAGAAAATTTTAAACTTAATTTTTTTGATTATATAATATGTTTTAATAATATATATATAATTAAAAAAAAGCACTGAACACAACCTAAAATCAACATTCTTGCGTGTGAGGATCGCCTAAAATACAAGTACATATCCTTCACAATTATAAACATTTCACTTATATATATATATATAAACCTTGGTAAATTCTTCATTTCCAACGTGAAGCTCTTGTTGGATACATATCTTGATCTCTTGAAGAGTATCACCTTTGTGCAACACAAAGAGGAAGAGATCACCAAAAGCCTTCCAACCCTGCGAATTCAAAACATTTAGCTAATTGTTACCTCATCACCAAAGTTCCAGACGTATAATACTTACCAATGCATCACCAAGTTCAGCGGTAGATGATTCAATGTGACAAACTGGAACAACGATATCAGTTGAACTCTCAACTTCATGGACCTCTTCAGCTTGTAAGTTTGTCATACTCACATCTTTTATATACTCTGAGTTTGGGATAATCTAACAAAAAAGGAGATGAGATAGTAAACAAGTGCAATGATGGTATTTTGCAGGAAACAATAATTACACTTTCTACCGAGCAACATCATAGGTTAAAATTTTACCTCGACAATCTTGTGGTCAAGAATATTGCACAGCTTCAAATGAGAATCATAAAAAATGGTATTTCTTAGCATAGAAAAAAACTATTATATATCATTGTTAGCGTTATTGAAATTGATATGTCTACCTCAGCTATAATAAGTCCCCTCTCTATTATAGCAGTTTTATAAATGATATCGTCTTTAAACAATACTAGACCCTGATATGCGCGCCAGCACAGGTATAAATTTTCAGTTTTTGGTTATTTATTTAATTAAATGATAAATTTGTAATATTTGATGTATTATATTCACCAACTAAATATTTTTTGGCATTTTTAACCATTTATTTACGACAAATATTCAATATCATATAAAAAATTGAATAAATAGACGTAATTAGAGAATTGTAGACCATATATAAAAAACAATGGTTATTAATGTAAAATATAAAGAAATATTATATTATGACTTAGTATGGCATAAAAGATTATAAATCAGTTATACATGTTTAAAGGAAATACAATGATTTTTAAATTTCTATGAAAAACTAACATATAAAAAGGGCGATGAATTAGTCATCAAATTGTAAATAATTTCATAATTTTATTAATAATAAATTATTTATAGTCTTTGTTTTTTGTCAAGATAATTATTAAATGTCCATAACATTAATATGTTAAAAGCCGTATTATGAAAGCACATGTTATAACCGTTTTTTTTCCGGGAAGTGTAACAAAAAAAAAGTACCTTTAAGTCTTCGTTTTGTTTAAGTTCTGTGTCGGTAAAAGATTAAAAAAAATCTCTCTATCTTTTTCAATGTTCAATTTGAAGCTTATTATGCGAAAATCATACGCAAATATAGGCAATTGGTTGGAATCTCTATATCTTTATATTCTTACAAATTTTAAATTTATTGTTTCCTCTTCTGCAAGCAAATCAATTACCAAAGTAATAGATCAATTGGGTGGAATCAAATCTATTCTTATAGTTAGTGTAATTATGGTTACAGTTTCTGTATTTATTAGGTACATTAAAGATACGACATTGAAGATATTATGTTTTGATTAATAAAAGATATTGGTATTTTTTGAAGATAGTGTAATTATAGGTACATTGAAGATACGGCATTTACTCTCGAAAGACAGCTAGGATTTTTGGTATTTTTTGACATTAGATTTTTTGCAAAGTTTTGAAAACCGGACCGGACCGGCCGGTCGAACCGGTCTGACCGTGACTCGTTAAAGAAGCCGAGTCCGGTTTGGTTTAAAATCCGGATTTGAGAAAAACCGGTAAAACCGGCTAAAAACCAGTAAAACCGGTGACCCGGTTCAACTTTGAAACCCGGTTCAATAGAAATCAACATATAATTAATGTAATTTCAATTGTTATTAAAATATAATATTTCATAATTAATGTTTAGTTTTTACTATTTAATTAGTTTTCTAATTGATTCTTTTTTTTTAAGATATGTTTTTAAAAAATCTATTTTTGACTCTCATATTTTATTCTCATTTTTCTATATTCATAAAATTTAAGACTTTTAGTTGTAAAAATAAATAAATATGTAATTTAAATGGTCATTCATTTTTTTAATCAATTTTAGTTGATATAGTATTCACTTGTATATATAACTAAACTTATGATTATTATTTATTATCTAATTAATAAAAGTGAACATAGAACATATTATATGTAAAACTATATTTTAGGTCTACATAGTGTAAATATATGATTATTTTGATTTATTTATTTTTAAATAGAAAACCCGGTTGAACCGTCCGACCACTTACCAGTAGCTTTACCGAGTCGGTATCCGTTCCGGTTTTAAAAACATTGATTTTTTGTGAGTTGGCTATTTTCGTATTTTCTTCGGTTTCTAGCCCATTTGAGAAAGATATTGAACTTTATTTTTCTTTATTATGTCATTTATTTATTTTCTGCATCTTTGTTGTAGTAATAACTAAAAAAATGAACTAAGTAAGAAAACCTTTTAAGAAAAATTTGGCTAAAGATTTTCAATTTAAAAGCAGGAAAATGAAAAGAAAAAATACAAGTCTTGTCAGATCTTAGTGTTTGTCTAATCGGTGCACATAATTTCAGAAATCCACATAATAGAGTCTAACCCATTAAAATAAACCAAAAACTGTAAAATAGAGATTCGGGCCAATAGAATAAGCCCAGTTGATAAAATTGGGAGACCAAAGTGTAGCTTGAATCAGAGAACCAGTCAGAAGACATGTAAGTGGAGTGATCTACGGAAGAAGACGAGAGATCTAGTCGGTGATGAAGATGATTACGGAGCCGCTAGAGACGGTAATGAAAATAGCTAGAATTTCATCATGCGGGAGGAACGGGTGGGGTTTGAGTCTCGAGTAGCTTGAATCTGGTTACGGATAGTTCTGTCGATGGAGGAAACAATCGTTGCTGCAGATTTGAATGATTGCATGTGTCAACACAGTGTTTATGTTCAATAGCATCATAGGCAAAAGATAGATCCTGGAAATATTGTACGCTCTCAATAAAATTCCAAGGATTTGAATATCTTGTAACTGTTAACTGTGTTGTAGCATGTACATTATCATTAGTATGTTTACATTGATTTTGATTCTAATATTTTTTGAACCTTAATTATCACAATAGTAACTGATTTACTACATATACAACCTTTAACTTGACATTCTCGTTTCTTTTAGCAAAAAAAAAACATTTTCGTTTCCAGTGCTCCTAACAAATTTGTCTTTGTACCGTGAAACAGATTTAAAAGATATATGCAGTTTGCCGAATATTTATGTTTCATTTGTGGTTTGGAAATTCTAATAGAAAATTCCCAATCAATAACAACATGTCAATGCAAAGAACTATGATCAAACCGTGAAATTAATTATATTTAAATTAGCAGGCTAACAGGGATGTCCATATACATTTTCCAAACTAAAATATAATAGTTTCTGTAATTATTATTGTTTTTTTCTGTAACCTTCTTTTGGAATTATTATTATGGTTTGGCTATAGACAAATGGGACCGACCCACTTATTTGTTGGATAGTCTTTCTTTTACTCCACTCAGCGCATACCTCTTATCACACACAGCTCAATCATCCCACGTCTTCTAATTAATTTTCCTATAATACCCTTGAAGATTGAGTTTGACCACTGCATACACGAGGGCTTATGAGGAATATATACATAATGAGATGCTTATCTTAGAATTAAATTAATAAACAAGGGTGGTGGGAAGGGTTTTTCAACAAGGGTTTAGGTGTGGGATAATCAAAATCAAAGAGCAAATAATAAGATTGGATGCAATGCCAATAAAGATGTTATGTCTTTTCTATAATCACTTTATTTATATTTTAATTTATGGATTGATTCCTTGCCAAGTCCAAAAGCACGTTTTGAAACATAAAATTATTCGTGTGGAAATGCTTTTTATTTTCATAACTGCTTAAATGATTCTTGTTGAACAATGTTGTAATTCTGTTTTTTTTTTTTTGGTATGTTTGTAAAAAGTTTATCATCAATTCATATATTTAAGAAGACAATTCTTAGTAAATATATACGAATAGTGATGTGTTTGTATAAAACAAAGATTTGTGAATAAACAAAATATAACAGGTGTACTTTGACTACTTGCACCAAAATACTATAGATGTTTGTAGCCAAACTCAAAAATGGAGGTTGGAAATAATAGTTTGCTTTCTTGTCCCTTTGTGCTATCGTAATGATTGTCTGGTTATTTCAAAGCTGTTCACATATATAAGAAGAAGGTTGCATAATTGCTGAAAATACTTGCCCCACACTCCCTGAAAGTTATTCTGAACTAAATTACGATTAGAAACCAAATCGTTGTAGCTTAGTGATTTTGTTACGCGGAATGTTGGTGTACTTATAAATTATGAATCAGTATTTACAGATACACATTTTTACTTCTCAAAATGTAAATGGATTTATGTTGTCTACTGACTCTAGGTTCATCTTAAAAACTCTGTTTACGAAAAAAGTAACTGGAGTAATATGTTAAACTAGGTGTCTTGCCCGCATATGCGGGCTTAATCGTTTTACAAATATTTATTAGTTTATTTTTTATTAATTCAAAAATCAGCATAATAAATTATTATTTATGTTTTTAAAAAAATTAAATCAAATATATATATATATATGACAAAAATCTAATTAAATATATATGTTTAATTAAAATTTATTAAAGATAACATTGACTTTAACCACTGAATTTATTATAATTGTTTTATATTTTATTTTTAAATTTTATAATTGAAAAATATGTTTTAAGATAACAACACAATATATAAGAATTATATTATTTTTAAAAAAGTTAATATTATTAATAAAAATTTGTTTTTGATTATATAATTAATTATATATAAAATTCATTAAGGTATTATAGATATTAACCGCTCTAACTTTTAACATGAGAGCTCGATTCCAAAAATTTGCTTCGCAAACAATTGTATAGTTAATTAAAATTTATTAAAGATAACATTAACTTTAACCACTGAATTTATTATAATTGTTCTATATTTTATAATTGAAAAATATGTTTTAAGATAACAACACAATATATACGAATTATCTTATTTTTAAAAAGTTAATATTATTAATAAAAATTCGTTTTTGATTATATAATTAATTATATATAAAATTCATTAAAGGTATTATAGATATTAACCGCTCTAACTTTTAATGTGAGAGCTCAATTACAAAAATTTACTTCGCAAATAATAGTATAGATTAACTAATATCAATTTATGGATGTATATTTATCATAAAAATATTTTAGAAGTAATATAATTTTGTTTGAATTTATGTATATTAATAATATGATATTTTCTTTATAAAAACATTCTTTTGTAAATAAATGATAAAAACATAAATACACAATATATAAATACTATAATATAATTTATTAGCTTCTGTGTGTTCTATAGTGTGTGGCTTATAAATTGATTCCATATTAGTCATTTCACAACAAATTCAATATTCTGTATTGTTGGAGTTTGGTAATGAAAATAGTTCAACAATCATCCAAAGATGCAAACCATCAACACGAATATTTGTGTTTTATTTACCAACCAACATTACTTAAGATAAATAAAAACACTTTCCTTTTCCTTCAAATTATTTGTGAGGTAGTCTATTAAAATTAATATCTAGTAAACCCCAAGCTTTTTTATGTTTAAAAAACAAATGTTAATAGTGGAGCACTAAAAGACGGTGTCAAGTAACGGCGTTAGCACCGACGGGAAAGGAAGTGGTATAAAATGCACACCAACAACATAAATTGCATAGTATTCATCATTCTCAGAAGTCACAAACAAACACACACAAGAGAGATAAAAGAGCAGTTACAAGATTCTCTCGCCTGTCACGAGAACAATGGGTGAGCAATACAATCTTTTACTTCGATTTCATCTATGTCTTCCTTATTTGTTGATTGAGATTGATGATCATAGTTTCATAGAGGTCACTTCCTCATCTGAGATATATTTTTTTGATTCTTGACATTTTCAAGATTTTTTTTTGGAAAAATCGCTCTGAAATGAAGGCAACTTGAGGTTCTTAGCTGCATGTTCATTTTTATTTAAATGCAGGAATCATCGGCTTGTTTAACAACTAATATTTGACTTTCTTATTGTTATATTTGGTTTTCATGTTTAATGTTTTGCTTAATTAAAACTTAGTTTGAAAATATTGACAATGAAAGTCCCAAAGTTTATGTTTGGTCCAAGCCATGATGAACAAAGCATCTTCTCTTCGTTGATCTTTTCTTGACTATGAAAAGGAGTTTGGCCGTGCCCGTGTGTACAGTTCAATTTATCTTTTAGAGAAATTGAAAGTTCATTGATTATTGTTATTATATTTGTATGCTTGATTATGCTTTAGAATACTATATTGTTTTCCTTCAAAACAAAAGCTGTATTCGTCTTTGAGGTCCCACGTTTGGTTAGCCTAATGCTTTTTAAGAGAATAATTTAGATGGTTAGTTGAATTCTTGGTCATCATTTGTAGCTAAGCATACTTTAGTTATTATACTATATAACCAAAATTGAGTTGTATTTTGTCTGTGATTTTAAGGAGCTATATTGAACCATATTAGATACTTTATCTTTTTGGTCTTGTGACAGATATCTGTATGGACAAGGAGCCAGATGGTGTGGTGGTCTATGCTAATGGTGATTCTTGTAACCCAATCCAAGAAAATGTTTCTGTACTGCCTCCCTTAGATTCAGTACCAAGCGATGAAGCCAATGGAAATACAGAGCTTCTATCTACAGAAGAGAGCATAGAAGTAAAAGAATACGATGTTAAGGAGTGTACTAATGAGATTCCAGTTGCTAAGCCTTTGGAAGATGGCAATATGGAGATGGCTACCTTGAGAAAAGACGCTAAGTCGGTAAACAAGTCTGTTTTGCATGCAAAACATGTTTCTAAACCAGGTCGTGGGAGTAATAAAATAAGGAACACTGTTCCACAGCCATTTGCTTTAGCTACTGCAAAGCGTGCTTCATCTGCTACCCGTGAGTCTCATGAAGTAGCAGATATGTACAGTAAAATACAAAAGCAGGTTATAAAGGTCAGGATTTTATGTTATTATAAGCCTATATATACTCTCTTGAATTCACAGTTTCTTTTCTAGCTTAGCCATAATGACTATGGACTTATTGCGACTGTAGGTACCAAGGAAACCATTGCAGCCAAAGAACAAGAAGCTCTCTGATGAGGAAGAAGATTCTTGCTCTGTTGCTTCTTAGTATGTTTTTTTTTCTCATCAAGATTAGTTTCTTGTTAACTTACTATTGCCTAAAGCGTTTCTATACTGAACATTTGATTATTGTTGAAAGTGCCACGTCAGCTGCAAAGTCTGCTAAATCAAGAACCATTGTCACTGCAGCTCCTTCGTTTCGATCCACCGAGCGTGCAGAGAAGAGGAAGGAGGTAGACATAATATTCCATTTTTCTGTTTTCTTATAATACATTTTGCACTGGCTTTAAAAGTTGATTGGTGTTCTTTAGTTCTATACAAAACTAGAAGAGAAACACCAAGCCATGGAGGCAGAGAAAACGCAGAGCGAAGCAAGGAACAAGGAAGAGAACGATGCAGCATTGAGGCAATTAAGAAAGAGTTTGATGTTCAAAGCAAACCCAATGCCTAACTTCTACCATGAAGGGCCTCCTCCAAAGGTTGAACTTAAGAAGGTAACACACAAGGTTGTCTACAACATTCAGAAAAAAATAGACGTTACCATTAAACTTTTAAAACCCTTTTTGAGTTGTTAACTAATAATACTCATTATGATTGTTACAGCCTCCTCCAACTCGAGCAAAGTCGCCAAAACTAGGGCGTAGAAACACAAAAGAAGGGAACAGATCCAAAGGAGTTTCGAGGCGCCATGAAACTCGAAAGACTTTAATAGTGATCGCTAAAGAAGACAGTGATGATGCAACCACACAGAAATCTGACCAGATAAACCAGTTTGCTGCAGAGGAAGTGAACCGAAATTTGAAACCGGAACCGGAGACTGCTTTTGCTTGCTAAACAGTCTTTTGGTAACAAGGAACTGAGAGTGGTGTTGTTTCTGTTGTGAGAATGTGTGGGATGGTTTGTGCTTTTTAAATTATTTTAACTTATGATTTGAAATGTAAATGTGTGTAACTTAATGTTATTTATGTTGTGTTTAATTATGAATGTGTGTACACATAAAAGCATGAATCTTTCCTGTTGAGCTTGTAGACGCTTCCTGTTAAGTTAACTTATCGAAAACCCATAGTATTTCAATAATTTTATTATATATAAGGTAAGTTGTTTGATCAAAGCTCTCATTATTGGTGGGAAGTTGGTGGATGAAATGAACTGGTTGTTATTCCTTATTAATCATTGTTTTGTTGTTTAAGTATCTTATCAACATGTTGCAACTTGCAACTTTATATATCAGGTTATTTAAAATTCATTAAAAAGAAATGCTTGTGAAATAATTTAGAATGTAAAAGAATAGTTTGTGTTATTGATTCTTTTAGCAATCGCCTATATTTATACAAAGCAAAAGGTCCTAACGAGATAAGAATGAGGACAAGTTACATCATTATCTTAGTCTAAATAGGAATTAGTAGGAGTTATCCTAATCCATAACTCATTAGCTTGCAACTCTGGAAAATAAGATTAAAAGACGAGTTATTCTTGGGTTCACCCCCTAGGGTGAACCTATAGGTTCACCAACCAATAAGATTTAGTTATTTCAAATCCGATATCTTTTCAAAAAGGAAACAAAATATTGTCAAATTATATTACGTTTTTAAAATTAAAAAAATATAAATAAATAAAAATAATAGTAGTTGCAAAAAAAAGGTTTTAAAAAAAAAATTAATACCATAAACAAAACACTAAACTCTAAATCTAAACCCTAAACCCTTTGGTAAACCCTAAACCCTTTGATAAATTTTAAATTCTTGAATTTAAAAAAAATATTTTTAACACAATCAACAAAACACTAAACCCTAAATCCTAATCCTAAACCCTAAACCCTTGGGTAAACCCTAAACCCTTGGGTAAATCTTAAACCTTTGGATAAATCGAAAACTCTTGGATCAAATCTTAAACTTTAAGATTTATGATTTATTCAAGAGTTTGGGGTTTACCTAAAAGTTTAGGGTTTAGGGTTTAATATTTGTTGGCAGCGTTAAAAATACTTTTGAAAAACAAATTCATTTTTTTTTGCGATTAAAAAATCTTCTTTTTGTGATTAATACAATTTTTATTTTAAAAATATAATATAATTCGATAATATTTTGTTTCCTTTTTTAAAAGATACTGAATCTAAAATGACACAATACTATTGGTTGGTGAACCTATAGGTTCACCTAGGGGTGAACCCAAGAATAAGTCTTAAAAGACATTGAAAGTGAAAAAAACAGATTTGAGTGCATGGCCAAATAAAGAGAAGTGCTCTTTTGTCTTTCAGAGGATTGACCCGAGTTGTAATGGGGGTAGTTGGGTCGTAACTTTTTCTTGCACAATCGAGGTTTCATAATGGACTAGGTCTGATTAATGGGCCTAAGTAAAAGAGATTCGTGAATGATATGTGGCGCAGCGGATGGTGGCAGGCTGAGTGAGGCACTGACGAATCTATAAGATCTAACACTGACAAAAACATGTTGCAGCAAATCGGTTACAGTCATTGTCCAAATTATATCTCCACGTGTTGCGATTCTGAATAACCTCATGTTCACGTGATCCTCACTTTCTCATCTTCTAATTTCTCACCCTCTCATTTATTGTTGTTTCAACTTCAAAATATGCCCGTCAAACTTTTTGTGAGGTAAAACTGTTTTTGTTTTTTCAAAAAGAAACATTTGTTTACTCATTTTTCTTCTTCTCTACGGGAAACTTATCCACTATTTAAGGTATCATATACTAGAAAACAAATCTTATATATATATGCACCACATATTAAGGTATCATATACTAGAAAACAAATCTTATATATATATATGCACCACATATTAATAGATGTGATAAATAATACTTTTGTTCAAACATACTTGAAATGTCTACCTGTTTGTTACTTTCAAAAAAAAAAAAAAGTGTGAACCACACAACCTTTTTAAGAGTAAGCTATCCACTGTGGATTAAACCAAAAGTTATCCTTATCCAAAGTGCAGAACACGCGCCTATATTGACGCGTGAGACACATGTTGTATATTTCAGAAACGAAACGAGAAAGCCACGTCAACGCCAGTGTGCTGTTCCTATCACTACTTACATACAAATCTCTATCACCCGCCAACGTCTTCTCGACACATTTATTAATTTCTCTTTCTGTAATCAGCCTAAAATTAAATTAATTTAAAATAAAAAAGGCGGAACAATTAAAATTATCTTGGTAGAATCTCTTTGCTCGCTGCTTTCCCGTCGATTGGTTCTTCGATGGACGAATCATCTTATCGTAACCTCACGGACTTCCTCCGGAGAAGCTCTGTTACAGAGACATTGGTGGACATCTTGCTATGCTCAGTTCCTCCTATCATGATCGGGCTTTTGATTGGCTGGTCTTGGCGTCCGAGGTGGACCGGTTTGGTTTATCTAGGTCTCCGTTCTAAGCTCCGTTTTCTATGCACTGTTCCGCCCGGTTTCGGAGCTCGCCGTGTTTGGCTTGCTTTCACCGCTCTCTCACTGTGTCGCACTTTCTGGTCAAGGCTCGGTTCGAGTGACAAGAAACCAGAAGATAGTGGTGAAACAGAAGCTATCTCAAGGTTACTCTCCATGAAGAAATCAATATGTTCTTTTGAGTTTCTTTTTTTTTTTGTTCACTATATATATGTTCTTTGAGTTTATGTAGGCTTTTGATATTCTCTTGAGATTTGAATATAGAGTTAATTTTAGATGGTCATGGCTTTTCAGATAATTGATTTGTTATTTTGTTGTGGTAATGGATTTGCAGAGTTAGTGATAAAGAAGATACAGAGAAAGAGCAGGAGATTGTGAGAGAGAAGGATCTAGAGCATTTGCTGCATCTGCTTGAAGCTGAAAATGCTAATATGGAGTGGCAATCTATGATGGACAAGTCTACTCCCAATATGAACTACCAGGCCTGGCGACATGAGCCTCAGGTTATCTCTGTTTCTTGGGGTTGCAACTGAAGGAACAAGTCAATTTATTATTCTCTGATGCATTAAGCTTATAAGTATTACATTGTACCTGAAACTTGTTTTTGAAGCAGTTCATGGGAAAAGGGTTCTGTGACAAAATATGTTTTTAGTTCCCTGAAAGGCTATATTATTTTTTTTTTCAGACAGGGCCTGTTGTTTATCGTAGTCGGACTGTTTTTGAGGACGCAACTCCAGACATTGTTAGGGATTTCTTCTGGGACGACGAGTTTCGACCTAAATGGGATCCTATGCTTGCTTACTTCAAAACATTGGAGGAAGATCCTCAGACAGGAACAACTATTGTTCACTGGATTAAAAAGGTATTTCTGTGCTTTGCTATTGTTGTTAATATATCTTCCCAGTTGCTAATGTCTTTCCTCTGCCAGTTTCCGTTTTTCTGTAGTGACCGGGAATACATCATTGGCCGGAGAATATGGGAATCTGGAAACAAGTATTATGCTGTGACTAAGGTAATATATATCATGGATCAAAATATATATATATATCTCCCTTAGTTTGGAACATCAGAACGCTCATCTGGTACTGATACATTTGTAGGGAGTACCGTATCCAGCTCTACCAAAGCGTGATAAACCGAGGCGAGTTGAGATTTATTTCTCAAGTTGGATCATCAAAGCGGGTAAGTTGGTTTTACAAACTGCAAGTTTCCCTTTCGTCGCGTTTGAGTCTAAGCGGAATGCTTTTAAAATGCAGTTGAATCTCGAAAAGGGGATGGACAAATGTCAGCTTGCGAAGTCTCTCTTGTCCACTGCGAAGACATGGGAATCCCAAAAGACGTAGCAAAGTTGGGAGTCCGTCATGGCATGTGGGGAGCCGTCAAAAAGCTAAACTCCGGGTTAAGGTCTTACCAAACCGCTAGAAAAGCAGGGGCGGCTCTGTCAAGGAGCGCGCAAATTGCGAGAATCACTACGAAACTGAACATGGATGTGGCTGAAATATCGAGGGTAGATGAAGAAGAGAGAGGGAGAGACATGGAGAACGCAAGGAGGCCAAAGGATCAGTTCAGTGTAGATTGGAAGTTGATCGTTGTAGGAGGAGTTGCACTGGCGTGTGGGCTTCATTCAAGTGCTATTGGCAAGGCCTTAATGTTTGGAGCTGGGCAGAGACTTGCTCGTAGGTGAAATCATTGTCGTCATTCATATTATGATGTGTTTCCATGGAGAATTCTTTAGCACAGCACAGAAAAAAAAAACAAAACAATTTAGTTATATGCATTCATTTATGGGTAATGTTTTTTCTTGCAACTACTTGAGAAGAGCATATCTATCGTTGCAGGCATAGTAAAGAGTGAAATCTGAACAAACGGATGAAACTTGGTCAAAAGCATATCATGTAATAACGGTTTAAGACTATGGAACTTATTGGACATAGCCCAACCTTGTTATCAAACCCGAGACAACCTTTTACACATCTATTTAGCAGTTAGCTCTCAATTTTATTTCCCTTTGTTTTTCAGCGCTGATATTCAATGTTTTGATGCTGCAGACGAACTTTCTTGTCTATGTACATCTTCTGATTTGGTTTGAAGATCCTCTGCGTATGGTACAAAATCAACA
The DNA here is from genome assembly GCF_020379485.1 of Brassica napus. Taxonomy (NCBI): domain Eukaryota; kingdom Viridiplantae; phylum Streptophyta; class Magnoliopsida; order Brassicales; family Brassicaceae; genus Brassica; species Brassica napus. Next base: position 18,830,585 of record NC_063438.1, read on the forward strand.
CCAAATCTTGTTTTCGATTCATCTGAATCCCAATCCTCATCGTCTATTTCAGAAACTTCTCCTTCTGCCAGAATATCAGCTTCTTCCCCTTCTCCATATGTCTCTGAATATGCATCCTCTTCTTCTTCTTCTTCCTACAAGCCAGAATAGCACCAAGCCGTGTGAGACCTTAATATACACAATCTTATGATGATGAAAACCAGAATACGTACGTCTGTTTCTTCTGTCTCCTCATCGCTAGAAGCATAAGCCACATCAAGCTTATTATATAACTCTTCATCTCCGTTGTCTGCTATCTTCTCCATTTGTTCCTGATAAATTGGTTGCAAAGACTTGTGTTAGTCTACCATTACATAACGAATTGCATTCTTTTGTTCAATCAATGAATGATAAAAGGGTAGAGCCATTACAAGTTCCGCTCTCAGCTGTTCTGCTCTTGCATGCATTGCCGAAATGTGTTTTATAAGTCCCTGTTGACATGCAAACAGAACAAAGATTAGCTGAAGTTCCAAATAAGAAGGCAAATAATGTATCTTCTGCCAAGGAACCTCGCGCCTTTGGAGTTCAATGGAACGTGCTAAAGCCTTCCTCTTTGTCAAAAGGTTCTTCGGCCTCAACATGGGCGGACGCTTATAGTCTTTTCCTCTATACACGATGATGGCATATCCTTTAGAGACCTTGTCTATTGAAACCAAGATACCGCCACTCTCGGCTTCAAGTGCTAATGCCACTTTCTTTACAACCTCAAAAGTTTTAGCCTTCACGATTATTTTGACCAGCTCTCGGTATTTCCAGTGCAGGTGCATGTTCTCCACGGTGCCATCAAACACTCCTCGCCTACCTGAAGCAGTAGTTTCAAGTAAGTGTCCTCGAATGTATGCAACATCTGTTATTGATAGTTTTACCTAGAAGTAAGAAAGCTTTCATCTTCAAACCGAGCTTGCGGAACATAAACCTCTCTTCATCAGTTATGCTTTCTAGGTCTGCTCTCTGCTCTGCTGGATGTAGACACTCTTCCACCTTAGCCAAACCACGTTCAGCTTTCAAGAGCTTTCTCTCTGCCTAAAACCGAAAGAAAACAATCTAATTAGTTCAAGGAACCACTCTTCAACACATGCTAAGTTTAGAGAACTCACAAAAGCAAGTTTCTTTTCCAGCTTCCTGACAAGATTCTCATGCCTCAGTTTCTCAACCTCGTGTTTCACTTCTTCTGCATGATGACCATCATCCAGATTCTTTCCCCACTTGCCAGTCGCGTCAAGAGTTTCACCAAGGGTACCAGCAGAAACAAGTTTATTACTAGGTTCTGTACTTGGGACAATCAGAGCCGATGATCCTCTTAAACGTGCCTCTTCTTCTTCGTCTTGTAAACTCCTTACAAACTTCTCTTGCTCCACCAATGCCTCAGCTACTTCTCGTGACAAAAAGTTCTTCCCTCTGTAGAAAACCAAGTAGTCTTTGTTCCTAGAGAGCAGTATCCCTCCTGTCAATTTCTGCAGTTACTTACCAACAACATGATTATCAAATGCTCAGCTTCAAATGCAGATAAAAGACAAGAAGAAATATTATAGAATAGACAATTCAAACTTTTTCTTAATTCTCCTCAGTTTCCAGCAAACTCTTCTCGAAAAGGATTACATGCCATAACTTTACTTGTACAAGTCTAAATACACAAAGTATTTTTCCATAATAACGAGTTAATCAGCAGAGATGGTTGTCATTACCTTGAGCTCTTCAGCCATTCTCTCACTAGTGGTCAGTTGTACACCACGTTTAATGGCAATCTTTGCAAGCATACTCTTTTCCCATAACGTAACCATTGCTGTCGCCAAGCCTTGGAGCTGCCTACTTCGACCTAGAAATCAAAAGGAAACTCCTACTCTTGAAAAGATTCTATCAGACTCCTCAAAATATAGAAACTTACCTAAAGCAAAGTGTGGAGGGAGAAATCTAGCAAGTCTTCTCAAAGCTGTTGCCTCCTTAGGTCCAAGAGATGATCTAACTCCATAAGGAAGTATCCTAAAAGGAGGTTCGTAACCAGGAACGGCGCCTGGAAGCAAATCAGCATCTATAGGTAATGGATGATCTCCAGTCCAGTCCTTGAACCTAGGACCAAGACCATCTAACAGTTCTTCAATTTCATCTTCGTATTCTACTTCTGGTTCCTGGTCTTTCTTTTCCACACTAGTTGTTTCCTCGTCTCGCTGAGGAAGAAGCACTTCTTCATCTCTACTTTCCACCACACTAGTAGTTGCAGGTAAGGAAGAAGGTGACGGCTTCTCCTCTCTTTTTTGCTTGTTCCATTTTCCTGCTGGAAGCTCATAACTAACACCTCTGTACAAAGAGATGGAAGTCCCTGACCTCCAAATCACCAAACCACCAGTCTTTCTCTGCAACAGAGAGAGAGCATTTGACAAAGGTTCGCAGACAAGAGACAAGCCTACTCTTACTAGGGAGTACATAAGAGCCAAACCTCTAATGTCTCATGCATCTTCGTCATGTTAAGCGCGCTTGCTCCTTCAATCTTCAACCTCACAATCTCTGCGCTCTTCCACTTCTCCTGAACCGCATCCACCACCACCTGAGTCACACCCGCTCCCCGGATCTTCATCTTGCTCGCCGTCCTAAACGTCAGATTCCTCAACCTCCTCAGCTCCGACTCCGGAAGAGTCATTTCCGCAAGAGAGTATCTACTCTCCTTCTTGGCAGTCCACTCAGACTCCAACTCTTTCCTCTTCTCAGCACTTATCTTCTCCCAAGGAAACCCAACTTCTCCAAGAACCGACTCCTCACTGAACCCACCTCTCGTGTCCGGTAACATCCCTTCCTCAACGTAGAATATATCCTCCACTGACCCTTTCTCAATCCTTCTCTCTTGCTCAATCTCCTTACTATCATCACCTTCCATGTATCCGTACTTTCTCAACTTCTCCACAATCTTCTCCATTGTAACGCCATCACCATCTCTACTAACGGAATCACCACTCGTGAATCTACCTTCTTTTCTGTAATTCACAACTATCTTCGGAGGCTTAGGTTGATTCCGTTTCTGACTTCTGTTCCAATTCTCTAACCACTCAGCGTTACTAGCCTTTACCTTGCTTACAGGAGAAAGGCTAAACCTTTTCGATTGAGTTTGATCACTAGAGCCGATACTCGCGTTACGGGTCGGTGTTAGAATCGAAAAACCGTTGTACCTTAAGAAACGGAAGCAGAAGGAGCTTTGGAACGAGTGTACAAGCTTCGTCCTCGTGAGAATGCTTGGGCAAAACTGGCGACTGGGTTTCATCGTCATCGCTGAGCTTTTAAATGTACGCGAGAGTGATGGTTTCAATCACAGAGAAAGGTTTAAGCTTTAGCGGATTCATTGCCGCCGCTAAGCTATGGCTATGTGATTATCCATGGCGGGCAAAAGGATGGGAGATGGGAGATACGCTAATCTTAAAGGGTTGTTTGGATACAAGTCTTTCGTTAAACCTAACCCAGTCAGAGGAGATGGGCTTATCTTAAAAGAAAGTCTGGCTAAAATGAGCCTCAGTTCGGAGACGGCGCCGGTTCGGTTACCACGACCAAAGCAGAAAATTTCCTAAATTTATCGGGAAAATGGCTTTTTGTTTCATTTTCTTAACAACACCAAGAAATATAAATAGAAATAGAAAGCATATAGTATGGTATATGAAATGTCGTTCTTTGTATCTAGAAAATAAACAAAGCTCTTAAAGAAGTAAACTACGCCTTACATAATATGGGCCCATGAGTTTTGGTTAGGCTTTTGGATCTGCTAATGTATCAGGTTTTCAAATTCTATGGCTCATTCTGTCATTTCGAAAGTTTGAATTTAGTTTAAAGAAAAACAGAATTCAGACGCGGATAAATTTTTCTTTTAAACGTCCCTTTAACTATGCTATTACAACTACGAAAAATATCAAATACACGATTTTACAGTTGATAATTCTATTACTTTATTTTATGGCTGACAATTAGATCTATTACTTTATGAGAATTCATGTTTGACTACACTATTTCAAACCACCATATGCGATCCATGTTTGATACACTTTGTACTATGTTGAAGATCTCATGTAACATTTTGTTTCACAATCAGCATAATTTGCATTTTTGTGGGTTTGAATCTCAGATTTCATAGCGTAGAAACATTAATAGAAGTCAAAAGAATTTATTTCTAGCCATTAAAAAATCATTGGACTAAGGAGACTTCCAAACGTTACACATGATGTGGATAAATTCATGGAGGTCAAAAGAGTTTGTTTCTAGCCATTTAAAATCAGAATTTGAAAATTCACTTCTTTGACTATCTTTAAAATGAAACAATATTTTTGTTGAATTCAAATGAACATTTCAGATTTTTTCCGAATGATTTTTTCAATACTACTAAACACGGAATACCTATAAGCATTTTCATATTTATTGTTTGTGTAGTTTGGTTCTTTTATTATGTTTATACATTTTACGGTTAGTATTGTATCAGAAATTAATCAGTAAAACATATGGCATTGTATTAGTTTTTTTTTCTCTTTTTTTTTTCACAAAAAATGAAAGGGTGAATTTGCGAACTAACCAAATTCTCATAAAATTAAGAATATAACATTGATTTTGACATAATTAAATCCATAACAATGTTGACAATTTTTATCCGGTATTACCCATTTTATTTTCAAGTTTCCGGTGAGAGAGAGAAAGAAAATAATATCGTTGACGATTAAGAAGATCTATGGATCGAACAAGATAAAAATTACAATATTGAAAGTTAAATGATGCATATAAAATGACGATACTTAACTAATTACCACATACAGAAGTTCTATTTCTTAAACAGAAGATGGAAGAACAACGATGCAGACGACAAACAATGATGAAGACAAAATAAAAAGTTTACTTTTCATGTAGAATACATAGTATAGATTCTCTACAAATAGATGTTCTATTCCATTTATATACGTAAGTAATAAAATTAAACATCATATAAAATAGTATGTAAAGTTAATTAATAGAAACTCTATAAATATTATAATCATAAACCTTACTTCAAATTCTAATCCAATCCAACCTTCTAAATACTAAATCTTATTAACATAAAAATAAAAAAATAAAAAAGAAAAGAAAGAAGAAATGTAACTAGTAGAGAAGAAAGAGAAAAAAATATAGTATACAAAAATATTATTTTGACTTTTTAGCTAATTTGTGAATTTTTTTTATTTTTTAGCAACAAACTAGTTTGTGAATTATAACAAAGTTTTTGGTGGCTACCGGATCTAATTTACCAAAATGAGAAATGTACTTTCAGAAAAGAAAAGAAAAACCAATAAGATATAGACTTCGAATGGTAACCAGCTTCCCGTCCATCCCGCAATTACAGTAACAAAATTTTTTATATATACATTATATGATTTATATTTATACATTTTTATAACTGTTAGAACCGCACCGCAATTAAACCGCTTGTCTCGCACCGCTCAACCCGCGATCACCATTCGGACCATAGTTCTTAGATTCATGAGAGTTGACCTAGAATGCAAATGCGTCTATTAACTTTTAGTATTTTTTATCGATTGGCTTATATATTTAAAAGGAAAGTTGCATCGTTGCGTCGGATCCGATAAAGTGTCGGGTTCGTTTTCCATGACACTCTTTTTTTTTTTTGCTTAAAGGTTTAACACTGAGTTTCTTTCTTTTCTGTAACTTAGGCTATCACTCATTTTCTTTATAAACAGAAATATAACAAATAGATTTTGAGGTCCATTTCACTTCATCTTTGAAGTATAGTATATAATATTATGAAACAATCACTACAAGAAAACACGAGTTTAGCGAGGAAATTTAGCGAGGAAAAATAATCCTCGTAAATTTACGGCCACTTTACGAGAAACTTACGAGGAAATATAAAATCAGCGTTATTTCGTCGTAAAATAACGACGAAATCATTTCATCGTAAAGTCGATGTAGCGTCACGTGGCTTTTACAAGGAAATACAGTTTCCTCGTAATCTCGACGTAAATGTAGCGTGTACTTTACGGGAAAATATTTTACGTCTATTTAGCGAGGAAATTTTGAATCCACCAACTTTGTAGTTCTAACACGTTTTTTTCGACCACCTTACTAAATTTCGTCATAAATTCCTAGAAAAATTACAACTACCAGATTCAAAAATTTTCTATAAATATGGACATTTGAACACACCAACAAGAAAAAAAAAACGTGAAAGAAAAAAAAATGTCGGACTCCGAGAATATTTTCGAGTTGCGGAGATGGATGTATATGCATAGAGATGGTAACAGGAGAGTGACGAAAGAATACCTTACGGGACTGGATACATACATTAAGTAGACTCCACACCGCTCGCCTAAAAAAGTGGTAAAATGTTTTGTCCTTGTCGGAAATGCAACAATTCGAAATTGGCAAATCGTGAAAATGTTTGGAAGCATTTAATAAATAGAAGTTTCACGCCAAATTACTATATCTGGTTCAACAAGGAGAAAGTTATAATTATGATCAGAATGAAGCTAGTAGTAGTAATAGCAATAGCAAATTTCAGGAAGAACCGGTTGATCATCATTTGCATAATGAACATAGTTACCATTAGGAGGAGCAGATGGTAGATTATGATAGGGTTCATGATATGGTAGCTGATGCATTTGTAGCTCATGATGAAGATAAAGAACCTAATATAGATGCCAAAACATTTTATGAAATGTTAAATTTGGCGAATCAGCTACGTTACAGTGGTTGTAGAGAAGGTCTCTCTAAATTGTCGTTAGCTGCTAGAATGATAAATATTAAAACTAATCATACCTGAAAGTTGCATGAATGAATGGGCAGACTTGTTTAAAGAGTATTTGCCGGAACACAATGTGTCTGCAGATTCTTATTATGAGATTCAGAAACTGGTTTATAGTCTTTGGTTGCCTTCGGAGATGATAGATGTTTGCATCGAAAACTGCATGATCTACTGGGGAGATGATGAGAAGTTAGAAGAATGTCGATTCTGCAAGAAGCCACGATTCAAGCCGCAAGGACGGGAACGTAATAGGGCACCGTACCAAAGGATGTGGTACCTACCAATTACATACATATTGAAAAGATTGTACTAATTAGAGCAGACTGCTGGAAAGATGAGATCGCATGCCGAGCATAGTCAGACGAATGGTGAGATGACTCATCCATCAAATGCAAGAGCCTGGAAACATTTTAACAAAGTACATCCGGATTTCGCTAGCAATAGCCGGAATGCGTATCTCGGATTATGCACAGATGAATTTAATCCACTCGAAATGTCGGAGAGACAATATTCATTGTGGCCAGTCTTTCTTACGCCATACAACCTGCCACCGGAGATGTGCATGCAATGGAAGTTGCTATTCTTGACCATATTAATACATGGTTTGAACCATCCAAAAAGATCTTTGGATGTTTTCCCACAACCACTGATAAAAGAGTTGAAGGATTTGTGGTCAAAAGGGGTGAGGACGTATGACTGCTCAACGAAGATGAATTTTACAATGCGAGCAATGTTTTTGTGGACCATAAGTGACTTTCTTGCCTATGGGATGTTGTTTGGATGGACTACACATGGAAGATTAGCTTGTCCATATTGTAATGGAACGGCAGATGCGTTTCAACTAAAGAATGGTAGGAAGACAAGTTGGTTCGATTGTCACCGTCGATTTCTTCCCATTGGCCATCCATACTGAAGAAACAAGAATTGTTTTAGGCACAAAAGAGTTGTGAGAGACACTCCTTCTCCATATCTAATTGGAGAACAAATTGAAGCGCAAATCGACTACTACAGAGCTAACGAAACAGTTCGTTGTGGTGGTAATTAGCATGTCCTTCGTAATATGCCTGATTCTTATGGTGATCATCACAACTGGCACAAGAAAAATATATTTTGGGAGTTATCATATTGGAAGGATCTTCTTCTGCGCCACAACCTTGATGTGATGCATATAGAGAAAAATTTCTTTGAGAATATCATGAATACAATATTGGATGTTCCAGGAAAGACAAAAGACAACATAAAATCGAGGTTGTACTTGCCGGATATTTGCCCAAGAAGTGAGTTATATATAAAAAGCAATGGACAAGTTCCCGTTATGATATTCAGATTGTCTTCAGAAAAAAAGTTGGTGTTGTTCAACTGGATGGCATCAGAAGTGAAGTTCCCCGATGGGTATGTTTCAAATCTTTCTAGATGTGTTGAAAAGGGTCAAAAGTTCTCCGGGATGAAGAGTCATGATTGTCATGTCTTTATGCAACGACTACTTCCCTTTGGATTTGCGGAGCTACTTCCAACAAACATACATGAAGCACTTGCATGTAGTATATTATAACGCAGTAATTTTATAATGGTTTAGTTTGCAATAATATATGACTAATAATGTGTTTAATTGTTTTGGAATATACAAGGCATTGGAGCATTTTTTAGAGATCTGAGCACACGCACTCTTAAAGAAAAGGTCGTGGAAAAGCTTCAGGAGAATATTCTAATCTTATTGTGCAACTTGGAGAAGATATTTCCTCTGGGACTTTTTGACGTCATGGAGCATCTTTCTGTCCACCTTCCATATAAGGCATTGCTTCGTGGACCTGTACATTACGGATGGATGTATCAATATGAGCGAGCCATGAAATATTTGAAGGAAATAGCAAAGAACCTCGCAAAAGTTGAAGGTTCTATAATTGCTGGAAGTTTGAAAGAAGAAACTACTCACTTCACATCTTACTACATTGTGTCAAAAGTACGTACCTGGAAAAGAGCTCCAAGAAGATATGATGATGGTGGTGTCGCGCCAACATATGCAGTGGCTGGTAGGGGTAGGCGTTCGGATACCAGTTCGGGTTCAGATCGGATATTTCGGATTTTTGGGTATTTTGGTATAGGGATATAGAACCCGTTCAGGTATTTCAGTACTTCGAATCGGGATCGGGTATTTTTAGTTCGGGTTCGGTTATTTCGGATCGGGTTTCGGACATTTAGATTTTAAAAGAAAAAAATAAAATTTTCATTTTTAAGTTTCTTGTATTTAAAAATATAGATTTCACTTAACTGATTTGTTTTTATTTTTGTATAGATTGAATGATTAATAGATTTGGAGATAATATCTAAAAAAAAATAGATATTAATTTGGCTATTTTTTTAAACTTTGGATGTACCTTTTGTTAATACATAAAACAAAAATTTTGATATACATTTAAATGAATATCAAATTATTTTTTCCATAATTATAGATATACTATATGATCTTAAAGTATGTGTAACATTAATATAAATATTTTAAATAAAATGAGAGATGTAAACTAGAAATATAAGGGTAAGTATACATATGTTCGGTTATCTTCGAATATCCATTCGGGTTCGGATATTACCCGTTCGGATTCGGATATCTCCTACTTTAATACCCGTTCGGGTATTTTGCTACCTCGGTTCAGGTTTTTCAGATTGGGTTCGGATGCGGCTTTGGGTATCGGATAAAGTGCCCACCCCTAATTATGGTGTTTCAGACATCTTTAGCCATATTGGGCGACTCGGTAGGAAATCAAAAGAGGTTTGGTGGCCGAGTGAAGAAGACGCTCATAGTGCATACACCTATATTCTACTCAATTGCGAGGATCTATATATGCGTTATTTTGAAGGTAACGTATATTGACACTTCTAAAAACATATAAGTATAAATTTTACAATTGCCAAAGATTAATTAATATAAAATATGATTTTATAACCTATTTGTTTCTCAAGTCGAAGAAACATTTCCAGGTATATCCACAAGTGACGTAGACAAAAGGAAAGATCAACACTTTATTAAGTGGTTGAAGAATCATGTATTAACTCAAACTCTTAATTTTTTCAGGTCGATCACTTTTTTTTCATACATGATATGTATTTCAACGTTCTCTTTATTTTTGCAGGTTGATTATCACGACGATGCAAATTATCCTAAGTGGTTACACGAAGTAATTCAATCTCCACTTGTAAAGGTCACCACATCACAGATGTATTTCACACGAGACTTTACTTTCACACATATGAGTATGGTAGACAGATGGCGACCAGTAACTATGGAATATGTGTGAAAGGGGAAACATATTTCTACGGGATCTTGACGGAGATTTTTGAAGTCCAATTCCCAGGGATATTGAAGCTGAAATGCGTCCTCTTCAAATGTGAATGGTTCGACCCCGTCGTCAACAGAGGTGTTCGGTTTAACAAATTTGGTATAGTTGATGCAAATGGTGGACGAAGGTACAATAAATTCTTTGTTTGCCATACATGAGAAAAATAAATTAATTTCTACGTTTTCATTTTTGCAGGTACAACAAATTCGAGCCTTTCATCTTAGCTTCACAAGCTGACTAAGTTAGCTTCCTTTCATACCCTCGGATGAGAGAATCGGAAATAAATTGGTTAGCCGTGATCAAAGTTACACCTCGATGACGAATCATTAGTGGAGAAGAACCACCATTGCAAGAAGAACATATAAATGAAGTCGAGGAACCTAAACAAGAAATTTATGACTTCCTTCTCATTGATCCGCATAATCTTGACTACGAAGATCTTACCGACAATGCCACAGACGAAGCTGTTGAAAACGAGTTTAATGAAAATGATGATTTTTCTAGTGATGACGAAAATGTCGATGTATCCGATTGATGTATTTGTTTTTGTGTAAGGTAATGAGAGTTTGTATTAGAAATAAGAGATTGAGATTATAATTAAGTTAAGGAATTGTGGTTTTAGAATTTGGAGTTTGGAATGGAAAGAATAGATTGAGGTTAAAGGGAAGATGGGTTTGGGGTTTGGAATATATGAAGTAGAAGATAAGGAAGATGGGGTTTGGGGATTGAGGTTTCGGATTTTAGGGATTTAAACATAATCCTCGTAAGATAACGAGGAGCGACGAAATTAAAAAATAAAGAACGCAGGACTCGTAATTCCACGTAAGCAGAAATTGTCGTAAAAAATTTGTAACATAACGAGGAAATAACGACGAAATTAAAAAAAAAGAACGCGGGACTCGTTAATTCCACGTAAGCAGAAATCATCGTAAACACCTTGTAACCGAAAACGCGGACCTTGCTATTTCCTCGTAAAATAAAAACATGGGCCTTGCTATTTCCTCTCTAATTTGATTAGTTTAAAAAAAAGAAAGAAAAAAAAGATACTGGAATCACATGTGGGAAGAAACAAGGCGAGACCTATGTAAGTCTAGCTAGACCTACGTAAGTCTAGCATTGTCTCCGCCCACATGTGTTCCAGTAATTTCTTCTCCTTCTTTTTTTTTCAAATCTTTCTAGTTTGAGAAGCAAACTGGTGAGTAATTATCTATGATTTGAGAAGGAAATTGGTGAGTTTATCTTTGATTTGAGAAGCAAACTGGTGAGTATTTATAGGAAATTTCGAAAGGTTTTACGACCAATTAGCTTCGTCTCATTCCTCGTAAGTAGAAAAGCGGGCCTCTCTAATTCCTCGTAAATGAAAAACGCGGGACTCGTTAATTTCACGTAAGCAGAAATCATCGTAAAGACCTCGTAACTGGAAAACGCGGGCCTCGCTATTTCCTCGTAAAATAAAACGCGGGCTTTTGTAATTCTTCGTAAATTTACGAGGAAATTACGCGGATATGTAATCTCTTATATATACTCCCGAGCGCTCACACTTTATTTCGTCTGAAATTCCTCTCTATTTCGTAGCAATGGTAAGTCTCTCTAGTTCCTCTCTAATTTGATTAGTTTAGGATAGATTAAGTGGTTAGTGTAGGGAATTTAGATAAGTTAACGGATTTTATGTTAATTAGTGTTGATTAGGTGGTTAGTGTACGAAATTTAGCTAGATTTATAGAATTTGTTATTTATTGTTGATGTTAATTTTAAAAATTAATTTTTTTTCGAGACGGTTCGAAAGAACAGACTTACTCCCCATTACATAGAGATGTTCGGTGAGCCTGGTAGTCGTTTAGACCCGTCTTCTTCAGCTCCCGGTTCTCCGGGTCCGGAGACTGTCCCCGAGACTCAGTCTTCTCAGAGAGTCTCTCGGTCGCCTTCTTCTAGTGCACCATCGGTTCCTCATGTGCCTCCTCCGATGGCTCCTCCGACGATGCCTCCTCATGTGCCTCCTCCAATGCCCGCCGAGATTCATCCTGATTTGATGGTGCCTCCGAGTGCTCCTTACTTGCAGTATACTGTCGAGGACCTTCTCGGTCAGCCAGGCAAAGAAGGTTTACCAGTCATAGACCCCGACTGACCGGACGAAACTTTGTGATATGTTACATTTATTTTTTTTAAATTCTTTTATAACATTAATAAATAATTTATACTTTAAATTTGTTTTTTTCAGGTTTGGGGTTGACGGATGTCTTGCATCGGACGTAACCGACACGATCAAAGGTTACTTCTCCATGCCATATCCGAACTGGAAAAAGACGCCGATCTACGTCAGAGAGACGTGGTTCAAAATTTACGCTGCAAGTTACTATTAATTAATTATATATACATTATTTTTTCATGATTTATATATATTTTAAACACTAATTATTAATTTAATTTTTGTTTACAGCAAAAATATCATTGGTCCATGGGGGTCAATGAGAGGGTGAGGAAAGCGTTTTATGGGAAGGCGAAAGTTCGCTTGTTGGACGCGGTCTCCAACTAGAAGGGCAACTGGATCGTGAAAGGGTATGAGCGTGGCAAACCCGTTGAGCTCACCACGGATGTGTGGGATGGCCTCATCCGTTATTGGCGGGATCCTGAGTCCATTAGAATCGTCCAGTCTTGCTCTACCTCTCATAACACGGTAAATGAGCACGGCCACAGGACGATGCTTCACTCTACGGGCCAAAAACTCCACACCGGTGTCTGTTTAGAAATGGTAATTAAATATTTTATTTAATTAATTTTTAATATATATATATATTTATTTATTTATATATATTTTAACTTTCTTAAATGTTTTTTAGGCCAAAGAGATGGGACAACTCCCGTCTCTTTTGCAACTTTATGAGCGGACCCACAAGAACAACGCGGGCCAATTTCTAGATGGCAAGTCCGAGCAAATCTTCAACGACTTCGTTGCTCAGGTTGACGAGCGCCAGACCCAGCTGACCCAGCAGTCCACAGACGGATTACCCGTCACCTTATCCATACCTGAAGTGGATAAGATTTATGAGGAGGTAAATTTTTTAAAATTTTAATTTTTTTATTATTCATTAATTTAACTTTAAATTTTTACTAACAATATTTATTTTTTGTTTTTAAGGTTATCTCTAAAAAAAGGAACGTACGTTGGAGATTGGTTCCGTCAATGATGTTCCGAGAGCGACATTGTCTTATGGTCAGACACGGGAAGATGAAGTCACTCAGCTGCGTAGAGAGTCCACTCAGCTGTGTAACGAGTTGGACTCGACACGATCTGCGTTCACAGCTCGTGTGGGTGGAGTCGAGGGCTTCTTGGACGTTATAACGGCCACAAATCCGGAATGGGAAACCTTGTTGAGAAACATGCGACGACAAAATCCCATTCCAGGCGAGTCATCATCCGACACATATGCCGAGACGGATGTAGAGAGGAGTGATGAATTCTACCGGGCGATGAACGATTCTTAGTTCTTTTTTTCGGTTGTTGTATTATAAATTCAGAACTTATTTATATATAAAATATTTTCGTATTGATTTTTTTTAAAAATTTTAATTTTATTAATAAATTAAATAATTTTAATTATTTTTTAATTATATTTTTAAATTCTGTAAATTAATAAAACGAAGTAAATTCGTAGCTAATTTATGACCTACCGTGGGAAATTTACGAGGAAATGACGAGGAAGGTTAAACGAGTATTTTACAAGGAAATACTTTCGAGGTATTTACGTGTACTTTACGAGGAACTCCTTTCGAGGTATTTACGAGAAAATATAGCGACGTTCTTACATGGAATAATTACATGGTCTTTACGACAAAATATTGTACTTTGTCTTTGCGACGACATATTTTCCTCGCTAAGTTACGACGAATTGGCGAGAATATGTGCGTTACGACGAACGAGTAACGACAAAACATAGTTTCTCGCTAATTCTTTATAAAGTCTCTTTTACGACGAATTTACGAGGAATACTGATGTCGGTAAACTTATGTTTTCTTGTAGTGAATGTTCATTCCTACCGGCATTTGTCAAAATTTTAATGGGAGCTGGCCTAGTTTGTAAAGTTTATGGGATTTTGTTGATTAGGTATTTAATATTTTCTTGTCAATTGTATTGCACCCAAGTTTGTCTTCCAGTTCCCCCTGCCAGTTCCGCTTTAAGCTTAGAATTCAAAATGATACTGGTAAGAAATATATAGTATAGTTACCATACACAGAAAGAACAAAATTGTCAAATATTGCTGGTGTATAATTACTTCATTAGGACCTTGCTTTAGTTAATTTTTTCTGTTCGCATTAATATAGTTCTCTGTTCAAGTCATTTTCATATTGCACGCTTAACCTAGTATAAAATATTCATATGAGTTAGAATATGACACAAACACTGAGACAAATTATAAAATATGATAAATTTCTCATCTCGTGATCGGCAAAATAGGGTACAAGTTACAATATCATAATGGCCATGTGAATTAAAAGACCCATGAACATGCACATGCTCTTGTTCCCTGCCCCTCTCGTGGACCCCAAATTTAATAAACTTCTCATTAGATAGAAAAGATCAAACTACATGATTAATTGATCTTATAAAAGGAACCTCGGCTGAGGTGTCCATCATCACGAATTCGAACCCTGGACTTTTTTCATCAGTTCCAATTGGACGCGGTGCAATAGTCGGACTAAGTGAAAGGTCAGGATACCTAGTTTATCAAAAAAAAAAATTGATCTTATAAAAGTAGTAATTCATAATCTGAATAATAATAATTATAATGCTCAATCAAAAGGGTTTTAAAAACCATGGCATGTGTTTTTTTTTTGACTAAACATACATGGGGTTTTTGTCACTTGAGATTATTACATTTTTTCTTTGTAACTTGGAATTATTACATGTTAATAAATCAATTTTGCTAGCTTTGATTCTTTTGTTTCATGATGATCAATGAAAAAAATTTCGAAAAAAGAAAATGGCATCAGTGATAATATATAATAATAAGAACCATCAACAAGTGTATAAGAGTACGTATTATGTGTACACAATACTAAAATGTTGTCTTAAATGTATATCCACTCTTGCGAATGTATAATAACTAACTTATAAACTTTTTTCTTCTTGAAAATATGAAAATTATTGATTTAAAATTAGGAAAAACAAATATTTTGAGAGAGATGACTTAAACTAAAGCCGCCACAAATATAATCATCAGTTAGTTTAAACATGACAGATTACGGACCACATGTCCAAGAAAATTCGGATACCAATTTATGATGAAATGACAGCAGACCAACTTTAATTTCTTGTTTTTGATTGCGTAATAAGATATGTTCAACCAAATTTTAGCTAACAAAAAAAATGTTCATTGCTAAAATTTCGAGTAAAAGTTAATACATAATCAGAGCACCATTAACCCTACCATCCCTAATGAAATGCTTAATCACTTTTTAATAATAAATAGATGTTAGCACTTAATTTAAAAAATCTATAAATTATTGTTTTCCAATGCAAGTTGTTTATTTTGAGGTTCTTAAAAAATAAATTATGAAACATTATGATGAAAAGGAAGCTAACTTATGAAACTCAATCAATCATATGAATGTTATCGAATAACCTCAGGATTTTTTATTCACATGCATGTTTCAAAACACAATCATCAAACGACTAAATAATCTAACTTCTTGGACCTTTTTTTTTTGTCAACATCTTCTTGAACCTTATTCTATTATAATGGAAGGATTATCCAAACTCAAAACAAACTAAAAGAAGAATCCAAACTCAAAACAAACCAAAGGAAGAAACTGACCTAACCTTGGTCGAATAATGTCAGTCCCTGAGATGACAATAGATGATGCCCTTCCATGGTATGCAATGGGAAGACGAAACCTGAAAATAACATGGTAATTCCCAAGATCCAAATGAACAAGTTTAATCTTTTCTTGCTGACCCTACAACAATCCAAAACAAAACACCCAAAATCTTACTGAGCTTTCAGGTTTGTCTGATCAACTTGAGCTGCATTGATTGTAGTAGTGATGTTTCTTGGTACTGAGATTTACCAAGAAAGAGTTCGAATTCGTGAAAGCCATTTGCCTGGGAGTGAGTTTGGAGAGGAACCTCCTCATCGTTGTTAGCACTGCAGAGAAACGATTGAGTGAGAAGCCTGAACATAATGTTTTCACTATGATCATAAACCGCCATTTGATGTTTTCCCAGAAACACCACAATCTACATAAAAAGCAAGACTTTTTATCCGAACACGATTTCAATCGTGTACCAGTAAGAGAAAAACACTATAATCACCAACTAAAGCTACACACAGAGTATCAAGAAACCCTAAGGCTACAAAACAGAGTATGAAGAACCCTAGAATCACCAATTAACCACAAAGACTAGCCTTTTACGACATCAAATTAGGGGAAATCAATGAAATCGATCAAATATTTGGTGGGTATCCAGAAATCAACTTACCTATTGGGGATGAGAACTCAGAATCAAATATGTTTCTTTTGCGGAGATGAATCGAATCGATTTTTTTGATCCGTTCAGTGTGCTTGTACGAATCTTTGTCTCCTTTTCGCGTCTTATGTGGTATCTCTTTGTCTCTCGTTTTGGTTCAGAACAAAAATCAAAAATATCTAACGACGAGAAGGAAAAATGCGTATTTATTGCTTTGTTGCTTTGATCTTCGTCTTGATGAAGGTTTCATCGGAAGAGAAGAAGAGAGAGAGGCAGAATGATTTTGTCAAGAGAGAGAGAGAGGTATCTCCAAGATACAACACGTGTTCCACAAGTAGCGGTGCTTCTAAAGCTTTATTAAGCATCGTTTCCTCTTATTAATCCTATTTTTCTTTTTTTTAATCTTTATTTGGTTAAGCACCAGCATTAAGCGCTCTCGTTAAAGATGGTCTCAGGTTTTTAAAACCAACGAAAACTTCTAGTCTTAACAAAAAAATTTGATCCGCATTTTTTACAAAAAAATAAAACGATCAGCACTAGTAATACGTACGAGTGTGTGACATGCCATTTTAATGCAAATGTTATTAGGCTTCAAATATCCATTTGGATATCCAAAATATTTCCCATTTCTTTGATAAAAAATAACTCCCATTACATTAACGATGCAAATTTAACTTATTAGGCGAGTGATTTATATCATCCACGAAACCATTGCCTTAAACTGGTGTATCCATGCATCAAATTTGTGCTAATTGAAGTAAATTAGAGTAAACATCAATAATGTCAAGACTCGAGAGGAGATGGTATCTGGAATTTATTGCGATGATGATTGGAATACTTGGAACTAAGTGGCAAGTAAAGACTCGGATAATGGAGACCTCCCATACCTCCCATATTATAAAACGAGCTTGTGTCAGTAAGTATCCATAGTATCAATATTTCTATTTTTCTTCACATTTAATTTTTGACTGATATTTTTATTCACAGTTTTTTTTACTAAACTTTCTCCTTCACAGTTTTTATTTTGAATTAAAGAAAACTATCTTCTTCTTTTTTTTTTGACTGATAAAGAAAACTATCTTGGTTTAGGAAAACATATCTTATACTGTAAATCATTTTTCTTATATGACAACAAACTAGAGTTACTAGACGTTGTGTCGCTCCTGTACGTATGTTTTATGTATATTGTTTTCTAGAATACTACATAAAGGTAACTAAATACTAAAATAACTTATCAGCATATTAAAAAGTAAATTTATTTGTCGATGTTTATTTTATTTTGCAATTTTGTTATTTTATAATAAAAAAATATGTTTTATAATAATGCACTGCTGCTACATGATGCTTGCCGCAACCGACTCCTTTCACACTATCACCGGAAACTACCATTAACGATCCTTTTTAATCCACTAATTATCATTGCATCATGACTATAAACGATTGATTTTGTCAAAATTTAGTCAGTATAGTTTAAATAGTGGCTATCCAATTATAAAATACATGCAATGCATTGGCATATAAAATCCATGCGTTTTGTCACAATATTATGATGAATGACAAAATATATAGTTTCATGAAAACTGTACCTTTAAATTGATATCATCCTTCAAGTGCTAAATAGATTCAGTAATTAGATTTTCTTGGTAATCTGGTTCTTGTAGTGAGTGAATGAAATTACGGTGAGTATCAAATAAGAAATGGAGTAAAAGTGAATATAAGCTAAAAAATGCTCCAACTCAATTCAATATATCACTTCATAATGAAATTTACTCCATAAATAGAGTAATATATTTTTTTTTTGTTCATAGAGTGAAAAATGGAATAGGGTTCAAACAATTTTATTCCATTTTTACTTTTATTTTATTTTGAAGGAAAAAATAGAATTTTACATTGGAGATACTCTTAACTACCCAATTAAAATATATGCAATGTATTGGCATGTAAAATCCATGCGATTTGTCACAATATTTTGATTTTCTTGTCACAATATTATGATGAATCACAAAATATATAGTTTCATGAAAACTGGAAAAACGTATTTCCCTGCCAAAACCGGAAAATGTCAAAACTGAAAAAACTCATTTTTCCGCCAAAACTGGAAAAACGTATTTTCCCGTCAAACCTTCAAAAAAATATTTTCCGCCAAAAATACAAAAATACATTTTTCCCGTCAAAAACGCAAAAATACACATTTTTCGCCAAAACTGCAAAATGCATTTTCCCACCAAAATTGCGGAAAAAATTTCCCGTCAAACCCGCAAAACACACTTTTTCGTCAAAAACACATTTTCTACCAAAACCGCAAAACATATTTTTTCTGCCAAAACCGTAAAAAACGTATTTTTCCGCCAACCCCATAAAAACGAATTTTCCGCCAAAACCACAAAAATGCATTTTTTCGTCAAAAACACATTTTTCTTCAAAAACCACAAAAATATTTTTCGCCAAAACTGTAAAAATGCTATTTTCAGCCGAAACATAAAAAATATATTTTTTAATTATTTTATTAACAAGTCCACCTGGATGCAAATGCAAGTTAAAAAATGAAAATCAAATGAACATAGATGCATGAACGAAATAAAAAAACGAACAACACCCAAATAAACCATCTGGATAAAACATCTAGATGGACTATTTGAATGCATTTTCCAGATGTACAAACGAACAGGCTTAAATAGATTCAGTAATTAGATTTTCTTGGTAATCTAGTTCTTGTAGTGAGTGAATGGAATTACGGTGATCTAAAATCAAGCGTTTAGTCATTTTCGAAGCAATTTTCCAAGCTCTTTTTAATCAAAAAACAAGCACTTCATTTCATCATTTCTACAAGTGCATTACAAAACTAGGGATTTCTTCACACATAAAACAACAACAAATTATTGAATTTGGAGAAACAAATTCTTACACATAAGAAACGACAAGAAGCATAGTATAGATCAAACCCTTTAACAAAAAAAAAGAAGCATAGTAGGGATCAAAACAACATAACATTGGGAAATTGCACCCTATAGATATAAAAACCATAAACCCACTATCTAACCAAAAACATTCTCTCTCTCTTTATCTCTCTTTCTATCTCTCTTTAACCTCTTACTAAAATCTAATTGCTCTTTTTTTTAGTTATTTGGCAAATAAGCTCCAAAACATTCGTGACAAAAAAAGTAGGGATCAAAACACATGTACATATATATATATATATATATATATATATATATATATATCTTATATGCATATATCTAGTGGTGACTGATCATCGACCCGACAGACACATGTTGGGTAATAAATATGACACAAACACAGAGATTTTTAAGTTTCCTCTCTTTTGGTCACATTACAAATTTGTCCACATCTTACTGGTAAAACAATACTATTGCCCTATATACCGATCAAATATTTTATATTACAACACGTATATATAGGAGACAGCCACATAAAATCATAAAATTACATATAAAATCAAGAACCTTTTTCCTTATTATGAAGTTCAGGATCTGTTCTTGCAGTACTTCTCCATTGCTCTCGGAGCTATAACAGAAACAAGAAAAACAAATTAATTTTTATTCGAAAAATAGAAAAGTGGAAAGACACACAAAATGAGTTAGATATACCAAGTCCAATTGCTTCAGATCCCTTCATAATGCGCAAACGTTTGCATGAGTCGACAAACATTCTGAAATGGATATTCAAGTTTACGGTTAGAACATTGGTATGTGAGTCCTTAACATTTATAGTTTATTCTAAGGTTTTAGGCAATAATGTGGTGAGAAGAAGTTGATTGTGCCAGCTACGAATGAGCTTATTAGACTTATTGATGTATATATATAGTATATACAATTGCATAATTGGAAGATCCTCTTGTCTCTTGCCAACCAATGCATGGTTGTACGTATTTATAACACAGAGTTTGAATACTTTGGCTTATTCTCTACCAATTTCGGAAACGTGTAATGAGTCGAGTTATTAGTTAAAAATCTGACACATTAGAGATTAAACTTGACTTACTCCCATGGGACATCCCCGACGAGCATCCAATCGCCATCTTTGTCCTCGTAGCTTGGAACGTATTCAGAACTATTAAGCAGATCCATTAGCTTGCTCTCGTTCATGAAATCTATCATTCCTTGTGCTCCATAGTTTCCTTGAAATTATTCAAAACATTAACAAATCATATAAATTTATGCGTTTATATGTATACCATATAGTAACTCGCATAGTTATTATAATCTAATCCTTAATATATGTATGTAGATGCAAATTTACGATTTTTGATTATTGTACACACATACATACGGCTTTGAGTGTTAAAATAGATACGTGAGTTTCCAAAATTCTTTAAATACTAATTTATATGTGTCCCACTTTTTCGATATTACATTCTAACACGTACCCATAGTAAAGGAGCTGAACATTTTAGCCAAAGCATCAGAGAGATCCTTGTAGCTTTTGTACATCTTAAGGTCCACTTTCCTTAGGTAAGGAGCTCCGTCCATGGATACCTTAACCAATGCAGCTCCGTAAGCTCCTCCGCCGCTATTTCCAGCCTTCTCGCTGCTGGCCTCCTCCTTGCCACTTGTCTTCTGCTGTGTGATGATGTTTTTCCTGTAGTTCCTCACAGGTGGCCATCCCACCACTTGGGCTCTACGTACAACGACATTTATTATATATGTACACATATCAATGTTATTACTAGATCTTTAATTTACTGTTATGGCTTGACTATAGATAAATGCTTTAATGTTTGCTTTTGCGATGAATAAATTGCTGTTTACGCATCAACCACGCTAAGTTGTTTCTTTTTTCTGTAGTGGTTTATATATAATATTGCTAACAAAAGTAACTTCAAAGTTATGGATTAATATATATATATATATATATATATTAAAAAGTTTATGTATATATTAAAAGGTTATGTTTTTTTTTTGTAACACATTAAAATGTTATGTATATGGTAATACATATATGTATGTAATTTTCAACGTAACCAGTTTCAAAAAGAAAAATTGGTTGGTGGTATGTTTACTCAAATCAGTCACAAAATAGTAAGCTTGGAGGATAACTATTATATTTATTATAATATATTAGTGCTGAAGAGTGCGAATACGTCGTCCAAGAACTTACATAGAGATGGAGATTTGTTATTTTTTAACCATGTATTTATATATGTATGTATGTATGTATGTATAGCTTACTTAGCAGGAGGCTTAGCAGGGTCTTTGAGGAGAGTTTTGTCTTTGGAAGCTGAGGCGACGTTGTTAAGATCGACGGCTCCTTCTTTGTTGGATTGAAGATTGAGCATGAGATCAACGGTCTCTGAGAAGCCTCTCTTGTTTCCCACCGCCGATTTTGCCAGATTCTCGGTGGCCTCAGCGTCGCCGGGGAGGCCGAGACAGAGCTCCGTAGCCTTGAGGTTAATAAGCTGTCCGATCATGTTACCTGTAATAGATTATAGATGTTATTTCTCTCTCTCTCTGATTTGGTAAGAGGGGAAGAAGGGAGAGGAAGGGGGCAATAATAATATAAGGAGATAGGATGGTGGTGGGGTGTATGAAGTGCATGTGCATGTCCTTTGCACTTTTTTTTCTTCATGTGTGGGGTTTTTGCCACTTGGGATTATTAGATGTTAATAAATCACTTTTACTAGCTTTGGTTCTTTGTTTCATGATGATCAATAATTTTCTAGTTAAAACTTTTGATTGGTGATTGACAATGAATGATTTTATCTAGCTATAAAGTAAAGGGACGGAATTATAAATTAGTATCAACTTAAAACTATTTGGATTATTTTAATGTAAGAAATTTCTTTTGTTCTATTTTTTTTTGAATTTTTAGTCTCATTTTCCTTATACTCTAATATACTGAATTTAAAAGGGATTTTTGCTAGCAATGAACAACTAATCTACCCACTGTCTTTTTTGCCATAAAACCAATTTTTGACTATTTTAGACATTGATTACTCTTGCATTGTCTCAAAAAGTCATTATGAATGGTGACCAAGGTATGATAAGAAATAATGAGGAATAATGCATTTCATAACGTTCCTACCAAAAATCACAATTCAGAAAGAATAATTTTTTTCTTTCTCTTTCTTTTTTTTGCAGAAAAATAAAAAACAAAATTATTCCTTGTTAAATTTGAAAATGAACAACCATTCCTTTTCATTTCTGGTATTTTATTCATCTATGTTCTTTTCCTATTCGTTCCTTTTGTTTCCAGAATTGTCACCGGTTGGAGCTATACTAATTTATTGAAAAGCTAAAAATGTAAAATTATAAAACATGCTATTAATATACATGTATACCTATGGAAAATACTTTGTGATGAAATTACTATCAAAATTAAAAATTAAAAACGTCTACAAGTGTTTTTTTTAACTCAATCTACCATCTACGACAACTTGAAAATGTAATTTCACTGAACAAATAATCCATTGATTTTAGAATACGAAATATATCACATATGAATCCATCTATCTCGTATAATTTACACTCTACGACTATTTTATATTTTCAAAGTTAGCATATAAAATTTGTAAACTTTATGCACCAGTTTAGATATCATGTATTTTAACTCCGAGAGAAAACTGATAAAGAAAAACCATGGTTCCAAAGTAAATATTAAGTTTCACTAACTCAACAAATGTAACATTTATAAAATACATACAAAATATAATGAGACAGAATATGTTTAGGTATTTGTGCCTTAGACGTCTGGTACAATTCATGTCAGATTTATCCGGGTCTTCGACATTTGCATCCAACTAGGTATTTGAAAACAATTGGTTCGGATTCGGATCGGTTTCTTTTGGATCCAGAATAGTCTGTGTCCACAATTCAACTACATGTAACATACATGTAATTTTGATACCAAATGAGACCAATTTAGTTTGGGTATTTAGGTCCAAAAGAGACTCAAAGTACACGAAAATTGAAAAGCCGGAACACGAAAAAATACCCAAAAATCAAACAATTACCTGAAAATATTTAAATATCCAAAAGAACCAAAATTTTACCCGAGGAACAAAAAATATCTAAATTTTTATCCGAATACCTGAAATATATATTTTTTTTAAATTTGAAATTTCGTCGGGAACCTAAATTATAACCGAAAATGCGAACCAAAACTTTTAAAAAAATTATATACTGAAAACATATATTAAATACCCAATTAACGTAGTATTCACAAAATTTGGGTATTTTGGTTATCCGGACTCGAACAAAGACCCACGGGTCCAAAAATATCCAATAGGTATTTTTTCGATCACGGACCGGAACCTGTATTTCCTATCGGTTTCGGTTCACTTTTGGATTCGGGTAAGATTTTCATGCCTAAGAGAGAGAGTTAATAAGAGTGTACAAGCAGAATTTCAAATAAAGTAATGCATAAATTATATAATTTTAAACGAATTTACTTATTTGATATACTACAACTTTATAAAATAATACTCCTAATATACAACAAGACCAAAGAACTAATTCATATCTAGTTTTGTTTATAACCCAAAAATACTTGCGCTTTTGAAGCGGATCAAATCTAGTTTCCATTACAGGAAAATAAATATAGCTAAATTTGAGAATACTTTCCTCTATTGTAGCATCCACAGATAAAAATAGCAATTGGTTGAAGATGCTCTAAGATCTCGAGCCAAATTTAAAATAAAAATTTCAAAAAGAAATTAAAATGAATTTTCGAATTTCAAAAAAAAATTGAAAAAAAAATCCAAGAATTCTTTTTATAAAATAGTTTAAATTTGAAAACCTATAGTTCGAAAATTATAAAAAAATTATAGTTTTTTTTTAATTTTTATATATTTAAATAATTATTTATATTTATGTATCTATAAATCAAGGGTATAGAAGTGTTTTCCCTCTTTAATGAAGAAAATATTTGTGAAAATATCCTTTTAATGAAGGTAAACATGAATAATGGTACAAACAATATGGTAAACTTGAAATTCTCCCATATATTAACTTATATTTTAAATATGAAATATTTTTATCATTATTTTAATTCCTTTTTAAAATATTAACTGTAAATTTTATTTTTTTTGATATAAACATAATTTTTATATTATTAAGTAAAACAATTATCAAAATCTCCAAATGAAAACGTTGATCAAAAGATATTTAGAGAGAATTTATGTCTTCTAAATGCTTTTACAATAATTGTTGATTGAATAACTAAGAGTAATTGCTTGAAATATACTAAGTTTGATATCACTTTTCAAAACTACTTTAAAATTTGGATTTAGGGTTTAATGATTATTATTTAGAGGTTAGTATTTAAGGTTAGGTTTATAATCTTTTATAAATAAATCTTAAACATTTATCAATGATTTAGGATGGTTAATTATGTTTTTATACTAAACATAAAAGTATTTATAAGAATATATCGTTTAAACGTAAATTTTGGAAAGTAGCATCAAATTTGACGTAGAGTAGAAATTTCTCCAGTAATTAGGAGAATATATTTTTAGGCAGTTCTGTCTATTGATATGATAATGAACAATCTAATATGGAAATATTTGCATGAATCTGTTTTTGAATTTATTTCTAGCAAAATAACATATTAGTTACAACTCATATTTATTTATATATTAGATAAAATTAATCTAAATTTTTGAAATGAAATTTATATTGGTTTAAAAAATATTTCTTTCAAACCGAAGAATATAAAAATCTTTGACCTTCTACCGTCTGTAAAACCCAAAAACATCTTGTAGACTTGTACCATTGCATTCAAATACTAACTAGCTAATCTTATTGGAACTCCTACAAATACTTTTGACGCAAGTCAATTGTATATACTTTGTAAAGTCACCATGAGGGCAATCCTCCCACAAGAGAGCATATATGATCGTTGATTTGAATATGCCATATACTACCCTTCATATCAAGTCGAGAACCATCGAGCCTAAAATGGTTTTGGCAATCTTACAAATTATCATCATCTTTGCTCTAATATCGTTTTTAGTTTTTTTTTTTAAAACTAAGCTCATGTCCAACTATATCTTTTTTTTTGTCCACATGTCCAACTATATCTATTAGTGTAAAATAATTATCATATTTTATAGAATATTGAAAAGTTTTGTGCGTAACTTTAGTTTAAAAAAAAATGATTGTTTACATGGTGGATCATAACAGATGATCGGTTCACTCTCTAACATTAATCAGAAGGTATTCCAAACTCGGGACAGGTAATATGATAGCCAATCCACTTTTTAGCACTAAGTGCATTCCTCCCGAGGCCGACCGGATCAGCCGACAGAGTTCATGAAAAAATGATTTGTTAGGATATTAATACAAATTTACATTAAAATTTAGACTATTTTTTAAATAAAATACAATTCATTATCTTCCAAAAGAAATCAATTCCGATAAGAGCTACAAATTCTGGGTAACCGGATAAACAATGACTTTAGGTTACATAAATCAACAACAAGAATCCCTTTTTTGCTGTAAAGTATATAAGCAGATTAAGCTATGCATAGAATGGAAGCAATAGAAGCCAATGATTTTGGCCTCCAAAATAATAACTTTATTTTGGCCAATTTCTTAAAAAACATCTGTTAGCTTTACATTAACAACGTAAAATTTGGTAGCTAACCAAAAAATATAATTTCATATATTAATTGATAAACTTAGATAGAGGCTTTGAAACATCTACCATGTTGACAAAAAAAAAGAAACACCTACAATTATTTAATAGGGTCAATTGGTGAAGTAACTATGTTGGAAACAAAATTAACAAAATAGATATACATTGGAAGTGTGAAATTTTAACACACACTTGGATCTTTCTCTCCTGCATGCGCGTGGGCATATGCTATTCTATTTTCGTGTATAATATAGAACAAACCAAACACAGTAAGAGAGAAAAAGATAGAAGGAGAGGGAGAGATAGAGAGTAAGAGAAATATTGTAAGTTATATTAGAATGTTAAGGACATAATCAAAAAGAGTGAAGAGTTAGGAGTGAGATGGAGAAGAAGTAGAAAGAAAAAGAACAATGAGATGGAAGAAAAAAGGTAAAGAAAAATAAGGAAAAAGAAAATGAGTAAGCAGTGAAAAAAATTTAAAGGAAGAGCAGAGGAGAGAAGGGTAACAAAAAAGATGAAGAGGAAGAAGATGAAAAAAATGTGAAGATGAACAAAAAGAAGAGGAGGATGATATAATTGTAATATACTATATTTTGCCACTAAAATAGAATAGTATAATATTTAAAATATAATATTACCAATCAATCTATCGATTGTATGAAAAAAATATGGGAGAAGATCAAGAATTTAGTAGAGTTATAATAGTAAACAATTCAATTTAGATCAAATTTTTTAAAATATTCATGTTTAAGTATGATGTCTCATTTGAATTAGATATTAAATTATTCTATGTTTTTCAAATAGAGTAGAGTGTGTGTGAGCGAGTGAGAGAGGGAGATAGAAATATAACTTTTAAATATGATGTTATTTTTTACAAATAATATAGAATAGAACAGGATATTCGTGTTACTAACAATTTATATATTTTGAAAGAAATTTATATCTCTTTGAGAAAATTTAAAATACAATATGTATAAAAAGATATGAATGATTTATTCTGATATTACAATCTGGCAACTTATATTCATAAATAAAATATAGCACAAATAAAATGAAAGGGGAAAAAAAAGAAAAGAAAAAATCAAAGGTTGAGATTGCTTAGGGGTAAATATAGTAATATTTCTCAAAAGTGTATGACATATTCTAACTTTATTGTTCATATGGTTATTTTTGAATTTGTTTTTCATGGTTACTCATGCTAATTTCTCTATTTAATACACTCCTTCTATGCTCAACTGTTCACTGCAGGTACATCATGTAGAATTTTTTTTTTTTTTTTGAAAAATCATCATCGAGTAGAATTGGACGGTGAATTTCTGTTAATCGAATTGGTCAACATTCTAATTAGTTTGTGTCCAGCATTATCATTTACCGTTATTATTACGTAAACTAAGTGTTTAGTATAGACCACACTTAATCGTTAGGTCTTACAAAACAGTGGCGATTAACGTCTAACCAATTATAAAATTATAATAACAAGTAATATATAATTTAGTATTCATAAACTATAATATTTAATATATTATAATATATTTTGATAAAGTATAAATTTGTAATATTAAATAATAATATATAAAACATAAGAGACACTCTAATGTAGATTTCTCTACATGAATATCTAAATATACATATATAAATATATATATATGTACTTTTGGATACTCATGTAGAGAAATCCTCATTAGGATTACTCTTAGATATATTTAAAATATTATTATAATATTTAAACGTCTGCTTGATCGTTCTAGAAGTTAGGTGTTGGATTACCGCACCCGTTTAACAGCTAATATTTAAATTCTTTCTATTTTATTTTATTTTGACATAAAAAACTATTACATGGATATGGTTTCGTTCCTTTATTTTAGTGATCTTATTTCAAATAACGTGTTTTAAATGTTAAGGGTAATACATAATAGAACTACTAATCATTTAAATAGAACCGTAGACATTGTGGTATTAAAAGGAGAATCTAATTAGTGGTCTAGGTTCATGCCCTTTAGTGGTGGTACACTTAGTAAACACTGACGTCAATACTCAACTTCCTTAACAATTCACACATGAATATATTGACTTTTAATGTGAAGAACCGACTTGTAGTGGTTTTGAATTGTTTATGTAATTTCACTTGTTAAAATTACCTATAGACTAGGTTAAGATCCGCGTTTTGTGCGGAATAAAGATTATATATATAAATAATTTTATCGATTATATATTTTTACATATTATAAAATTATAAAAATATATTGAATAATTACAAAACAGTAACTATTACATCTATAATTGAATTGATGCGAATATATAAATAAATTTTATTAATCCAAACAATATTTTTTTTCTATTTGATAGTATATATATAAATTTAAATTATATTAGAATATATAGTATATTTTTAATATTAATTTCTATTAAATGATGATTTCTACTCATATGATGTTTTTGATCATTTATATCTTTTAAAGTAAGAACTTTAAATTACTGATAATAAAATTTTAATTGTGAGATTAATAGTTTTAGTAATTTATAATTTTATTAAAAATTAAGTTGTCAATGTTTGTTATATGCTTTTATCAAAAAACACTGTTCAACGTAAATTTCGTAATTAAAATATTTATGTATTTTATATATTATATGGTTTAATTAAAGGGGAATTTACCAAATATAACTCAAAACTTGATTTTGATTGCAAAAGTATACGCAAACTTGAATCATATGCAAAAGTAACCTAAAACCCTTGTGAAATTACAACCAGCTTTGTGACCAAACAAAAAAAACTGAACTCATTTTTACAAATATATCCCCGCTAAGTCTTCTGAGTCTTTTGAGATTCTGTTAAGTCTTCTGGACGACGTCCACAGAAGTCGTCTGGTATAATTGATCTTAAAAATAATTTATAAATTTTGTAAAAAATATTTTGATAAGCAAAAAATTAAAATCATGTAATTATAAATAGTTTTAAGTGATATAAATTAAAATATAATAAAATTGAATTGTTTTCAACATAGATGAGTGAAAGTAGTGAATCATTATATTCTTTCGTCTAGGGTTTGACAACATATGTTGTAGCATTTTATGTATTCTTCGGGGTAGATTTTGAAAAGCTTAAATATTTTTTTTGAAAAATTAAATTTTTATCTACATGTGATTATTTCTGTGTATAGTAAACAATTTGATTTTATTTTATGAACTGTTTAGTTAGTTAATTTAGTTTAGGAGTTATGTTTAGGGTCTAGACGACTTACATGTTAGTCGTCTGGGAAGTTTTCTTACTCCCGCTAAAAATAGTTTAGTTTCTCGCTGAAAATATTTTAGTTTCCCGCTAAAAATATTGAAGTTTTCTGGGCGACTTACAAGTAAGTCTTCTGATCGAAAATATTTAACCTTAGTGGAATTTTTTCTCCATATATCTAGAAAACTTACACATTCTCTCTCCTCCTCTCAAATAGCTGCAACAAAAATAGCATGTTCCTCATTCTAAAACTCTCCAACCTCTCTCTAACCTCTTTGAACTTATAAACACCAAACTTTATATCAATTTATTGTTTTTGTCTCATGTCTTTCTTACTAGTTTGTCTTGTTTTGGAGGTTTTTCATCACATAGTTTTCATCTTCCACTCATTTAAAGGTAAATTTATTAATTTTAGATATGTATTTTTGTATGTTTTATAAAGGTAGATCTATCTAATATTCCACTCATTTTCTCTGTTTTTAAGCCATTTGAACGTTTTTAGAGATTCAGGTTTTTCAGATCTGGATTTGGATATGCATGTTCAGATCTGGAAGATTTCAGGGCTAGAAGACTTCCAGACGACTTCCATAATAGATATGAGCGTTCTGGTAAGTTCTTATGTCTAATGGAGTCTTCTCCCAGGTCTCCCTTTCATAATAGATCTGAGCGTTCTGGTAAGTTCTTATGTCTGATTTTTCTTCATTTGGCAAACTCCTATTGCAAAAAATTCATACATTTTTCCCAAACTAAAACTCTCCTAACCCACTCTAATCTCTTTGACTTGAAAACACTAAACTTTATATAAATTTTTCATTTTTGTCTCATGTCTTTCTCACTAATCTATTTTTTGTTGCAGGTTTTAATCAGATGGTTCTCATCTTCCACTTGGATATGTACTTTGTGTCTTTTATAAATGTATGTCTATTTAATTTTCCACTCATTTTCCTTGTTTTTAAGCCACTTGAATGTTTTTTAATATGATATGCAAGTCTTTCAGATTTGCGTTTGATATACATGTTTCTCAGATCTACATCAGACTTTGGAAGACCTATGGGAAGTTTTCTCGGAAGTCTTCTAAAATATAATGCACTAGAAGACTTCCAGGAAGTCTTCCAGACGACTTCAAAGAAGTCTTCCAGACGACTTCTAGAAAATCTTCTGACGGGTCTTCTTCCATATCAAGTGGAGTCTAAGCTTGTCTTTGTAGAGCCATCTTGTTAAATCAATAGATCCTCCATAACTTTTTTTCACGGTTAAGATTGATACTTCATCTTTTTTTTTGAATGAATGTAAATACTATTCAAACAAAAAAGTTTATCTTTTTCAAACATCATTCAGGCTAATCTCAACCGTGATCCGCAAAACCCTATTACGGCGGTCAAAATGGTGAATATCACCAAATTCTCATCAACAAACTATCTGACTTGGAGTGTGCAAATCACATCTCTTCTCAGAGGTTATGATTTCGTCAAGTTCATGGACAAAACTATCATTCCTCCTCCTGGGACAATCAATGTCAACGATGTTCTCACTCCAAACCCTGCTCTCATGGCCTGATAGCGACAGAACAATCTTCTATTCAACGGTCTCATGGGTGCTATTGAGACTCCGATTCAAACACTTATCGCTACATCCAGGTCAACTCTTGAGGCTTAGAACACTCTATCTGCTACATATGGCAAACCAACACGGGGGCGAAGAAGTATGGAGGTTTTTGCGAGGAGAGACTGTTTCATGAAACTGAACATGGAGAGAGATGAAGATTTTGGTGGAGGAAGGATCAAGACAGAGGTAGGCACTCTGAGTTTGGGAGTAACCTAAGAAGATGCAGGGAGTGGAGCGAGGTTTAAGTTTTTGTTGATGTCATTGTCGTCACAGGAAACAACTCTGCAGCGGTCGAGAAATTCACACAACGCCTAAGCATCCGATTCTCTCTTAAGGACTTAGGCTCTCTCAGTTATTTTCTGAGAATTGAAGCACATCGCACTGCTGAGGGATCCTTCTCACGCAACAAAAAAATACATCACAGACTTGTTAACTCATACTAAAATTCTTGACGCTAATCCAGTCTTAACTCCGATGGCCTCCAATTGTCACTTGCAACTTACTTCTGGTACACCTCTCACTGATGGTCGTGAGTATTGTACACTTGTTGAAGCTTGCATTATCTTCATTTTACAAGATCATATGTGGCTTTTTCTGTAAACAAGTTGTCACAATTTATGCATCGTCTGTCGGATGAACAGTGGCAGGCAGCAAAACGTGTTCTCCGCTATCTCTCTGAAACTCGCGATCAAGGCATCTTTCTTCACAGCAACAACACTCTCAACCTTCATGCCTTCTCAGACTCCGACTGGTCTGGAAATCGGGATGATTATACTTCAACAAGAGCGTACATTGTTTATCTTGGCTCTCATCATGTGGTCTGGTCCTCAAAGTAACAAAAGACTGTTGCTCGTTCTTCAACTGAAGCTGAGTACAGGTCTACAGCTGACACTGCGCTGAAGTGTTCTGGATGTCGTATCTTATGTCTGAATTGGGAGTCTCTACTGCATCTCAACCTGTCAATTTTTTTTGACAATGTGGGTGCTATATATCTTGCCGCAGACCATGTTTTTCACTCTCGCATGAAGCACGTGGCGCTTGACTATCATTTTGTTCGTCAAATGGTTCAGTCACAGTTTCTCAGAGTCATTAATATATCTTCTAAAGATCAGCTAGCTGATGCACTTACTAAACCGCTACCTCGTCTGCGTTTACGACAACTCAATTCCAAGATTGGACTCTCATCCGGTCGCTCATCTTGCAGAGGCGTATAGGAGATAAATACAGGAGTATTCTAGTTCCTTTTATATAGAAGTATCTTGTATATTGTTAGAGTAGATGCTCTGTAGATAAGCTCTAGAGATCCTACGTGAGCTCTCTTGTATATATATATTGTATTCCTCTCTATTATCAATACAACACATTACCCATATCTCTCTACGTCTTTTTGAGAACAGATCAGTAACACCTGCGCCGGAAAGAGTCCTTAAGGCAGTTCTTGGAGCCCTCGTATGGCAGTCTCCTCAAGCTGAGGTACGACAGAACAGGCCTCCTCTTCACATCTCAGCTCCACTTCTCCTTGCAATACCACCCGAAACAGTATGGTATTTTTTTATATTATTAGTGATAGAGTTTTTACTCGTGAACTAGATATATAAGCAGGGCCGGCCCTGGAGTAAAGCCCCTAAAGCTTGGACTTTAGGTGCCAAAATGTGTACATAGTTTAGGAGCGCCAAAAAAAAAAGACAATATATGCTTGTATATATAGTGGTTTGAGTTATGTTTTCGTTCGCTGGATGAACGCAAGTTCGAGTCTTGTGCCTGCTTTTTCATTTTAATTGGTAATAAGTATAATAATCCGACATATTTAGACTCCTTTATTGGATATCTTAGTTTCCGTTTTTATATATTTTAACAAATGCTGTAACCCCTATAAGACAAAAACAAATCAACTAAAAAACTAATTTATTTTTCTAAATAGCAGCCATTTACCAAATGCAATTCATCTTTCCTCATCTTTCATTTTTTTTACTTTTTGTTAATTAGAGTTTCAACAATTTCTGGATTTCCTTCTTTCATGGTCGAGTCGATCTTTCACCGTTTTGTTATCTTACTCATGTATGTGTTTCTTCTCCTTCTACTAACTATCTTCTGTTTCACCCAAATATCTTAAAAACAAAGAACAAATATGAAATATTTCTTGTTGGGTTTAAATACTCGTTTGGTCTCTCTCATGCTTTGACAATTGAAAAATTCAGTAAAATTTACAAACTATACATATTTCACTTAGATCGTTTTCTTGTGTTGTTGTATTTACCAATTATGTATTGTTTTTTTCACTTTAAGTAAATGTGAACTTATTTTAATTTTCATGCACTTGTAGAAAATGTTGCTGGAAACATAGTAAGAACTCAGCTAAGTAGACAAATTCATGTAACCCGAAACTCACAGTATTCTCAAGTAACAAGAATGTTTTTTTTTTGTTTTAGAATGGTTTCATTTAATTTTTTTTTGTTACAGGGCATCAATTAATTGATGCTTTTTAGGCGCCATAGGAACCCGGACCGGCACTGTATATAAGAACTATTGATTTCATTTTCGATGATAAACTAATGTTGCATTGTATACTTTTGGTTTAGACGATCGAATTTTGGTCGGTTTTTGTATTTTGGTATAGATACTTTTTCATTGATTGACAATTTTTTTAATAAAGTGGTAAACTTATCTCTTTCAGCGTAAAAGTTATTTAAACTTTTGAGTATTTTACTCAAGTATTGGTAAATTTATGGTTTACTATGGTATAACTGATTTATAATAGTAGATTTGTACTATTTATCAAAATGATAGTAAATTTGTATGCATACAATTATGTGAATTTCTATAGTAGACATATATTTGCATTCAGGCACTGGCACTGCATACTTGTATGATTGTATTCAATTGTAAAAAAAACTATTTACGATTTATTTAGAAATATTGTTTGAAATACCATAATTTGTTAAGCACTTTTCAAAATGATGACAGAAAAAAGTTGACCACTTTTCAAAAGAAATTCAGTCAGAAATATTTTAACATTTGGGTTTAAGGCTTAGTGATTATTGTTTATAGTTTAATATTTAGAGGGTGATATTAAATTTATACACTTCTATAAATATTTATAAATTATTTTAAAATATTTATAAATAATTTACAGAGTTAGTTTAATCTTTTTCACCTCAAACTTAAGATATTTATGAAAATAGTTATTCTTTAAAGATATATTGAAAAAGTCGTAAAATTGAAATTTACCCTTTATTTATCGATACAAATGCAAACTTCCTTCATAAACACCAAGATACAAGTTTATCACCATCTAGAAAATAAATCTACATAAAATTTTACCATTATTAAAAATATATACTTTGTCAAAAAATGTTTGTTAAATACCTAAAACAAATTTAGCACTAATTTGTAAAATAAATGTCCACAGTTGACAAAGTGTATATTTGAAAAGTGTTTTCATTGCAGAAAAAATGTAGAATCATTTCATGATAAACTTTGACTAAATGTATAAAACAAATTATCAAAAAAAAACTTGACTAAACATATCTTTGCTATTACCTGAACTATACGTACATCTAGTTGAAATATTCGGAACTCACGACTGGATAAGTATATACACACTTGGACTTGGAGAGTCCTTTACTATCTAAGGAAATGCGAGAGAATGGTGCAGAATGAGAGACAAATCACATCCAAAGAAACACACCAAACCCCATCAAATCAGGCTCTTTTATTTTGCCTTGTCAATATCATCATCACCCATCAACCATTTATTTCCTTTATCCCACCCCATATTAATATCCCCATTTTTCCACAATTTTATTTTTAATTCAAGTAGAAATGTTAGTTGATCTTTCCTAACACTTCTTAAGTTTAATTTTTCGTCATCTAAAATATACTGAGTATGATTGCTTGGATATATTTCTCCAACATGAGCTAATTAGAACTAGATATAAACAAGAAATTTGTTAGATTTTTAAGAGCATGCATATATTTGTTAGATTTTTAAGAGCAAATCGTCTCTATCGTCCTGTTATACTTACAATGAACAGTTTGATATTATGTGTATGATTGTTAAACATATCAGCGTAAAACTATTTACGCTAAGCCCACCGTATATAGAGTAAAAAAATATTTTGTTATCATGTGATTTAGTTTTATTCTAGCGCAACTCTTTTTTTGAAAAATAAGAGGTAAAAAATAAATCGCGCCCATTAAATAGATAAAAAATTACAATTAAAAACACATTTCAACATATTAATTACACTCAAAGACACAATGAATACTAGACACACTTTTTAGTTGCAAAAAGACTTCACTATCCTTGTACTACACCATTTATTATCTTTGCACTACACCATCTCTAGTTTCTTCTTGACCAAATTAAATAAAAAAAGTATATAAAAAAGTAAATAGAAAAGCATAACAATTTATCTTCTTCTTTGTTTCTCGATTTCAGATTCCAGATTGAGTAAATGTTTTAAAAAATCAAATTAGATAAGAAATCCACCCATCTTTTGTCTTTCACCAAGACTCAGGTTCCTCCTCCATCATAAGACACGTCTCTCACCGAAAATAATTATCGTGGTTTCGTGTCTGTAGAATTACGCAGAGTACACGAGAAGCAACGACAGCGTGTGTGACAGCCATGGAGGATGAGCTTAACCAGATCGGAAGGGCAAAGAGAAAAAGGAGTGTAATCCATGTACTTGTAGAGGTCAGGGTAGTTATGTCAAGCATAAGCTATGAGGATAACTTAGAGTAGATGAGGAGATCTTACGACGCGGAGGAGGAGACGATGGAAGGCTGGAAGCAGTTGAAGTGGATTTTTTTTTGCTGGTGTTTTGTGAGGTGGCTGATGGCTGTGTGGATTGTGTGGAGCTGACAGAGGAGGTGGTCATGGACAGAAGGGACAAAGGTCGGTGAGGATTTAGAATGGAAGAAATTGGTGGCGGAAGAGATGATGTTTGTAGCTACCATGACTATTACTAGAAGCAGATTCAAGCTTTATGGGCTTGAGCGGAGGAGATTTGGAGAGTTTAGTGAAGTCACAGAGGAGAGCGAATTCCAAAATCCAGCTCCGGTGACCAAGGCAATTAATCCATCAAGAAGGTTCGAATTGAGACTGAAGTTGAGAGCAGTGAGATTTTGAAGCTTGAGCGGAGATATGGGATTGTAGTGGAGTCGCTGAGGAGATCTGAGTTCCGACGAGACTAATTATGGCGACTTAGGAAGGTGGTTATAGATATGAAGATGGTGGATACTAAGGTGGTTGCTCGAGACGAGGAGTTGGTGGTGGATACGGTGGAGGCGGAAGACAGTAGAGTGGAGATGGTGGTTGATACCGGAGTGGAAGTTATGATGGTTATGGATACAAAGGCTGTGGATACGAAAGTGGAGACAGAGGTGGAGACTATGGTGACGATATATACCGTAAATGAGGTTGTATGGTTATGGATATGAAGTTCATGGTTACGGACTTGGAAACATCACACCTGTCCATACATCCTCTTCCCAAACATTAGTATTAGCTATTCATGTAGACATCCAAGACCTTGTCCACAAAAACATTTTCACAAACAATCACAGTTACACAACCATAACCACATGAACTTGTCCATAAGAAGACATCCACCACAAATTTGTATATGAGAGCATATTCACGAGTCTTGTCCATTAACTATATAACCATGAGAAAATTTGTCCAGAGCGTAGTTAATTTTTTTAAAAAAATATAAAACATATATATATATATATATATATACAAATGGATATCAAAATGAAAAAGAAAATATTTTATTTTTATATATATAAACTTTTTACATTCATATATTGAAATAGTAAATAATGATAAATGAAAGATGATGGGGGTACAAAATGTTAGATTTAATTAAAATCAAATACATTTTTGTTATTAGAAAATGTAAAGGAGAATAATTCGTCCGGGAGCTACAGCAGAAAAAAAACAAAACATGGGTATTTTAGTCTCAAAAAAGCTAGCCGTGCACATAAAATTTTCCAAATGCATAATGTGTCTTTAGGTGAAAAGGAAACACATAATGTGTCCTTTAGTGTAACGTTCTCATAAGTGGAGTCCATATAACTTTATATTTAATTTTTGCTTTCACCATTTTATTTCACTTTAATATTTTACCAATTAGAATCTATGTCATAATTCTAATAGTTAATTGCCTTTTACCTTTTCACTTAAAAGGCATCAGGTTTACTTCAGGAGTTTTGTCACCAAGTACAAAAATAGAATTTACTTACTTTAGATCCATGTTCTAAAATGCACCGCCTAGGGCTGTGAAATCGCCGGAAACTCGTGATTCGGCCACCAAGCGTGGCGAATTGGAGTGATTCGGTGAAAAAAAAATCGAAATCTCAAAAAAAAGCTTAAGTTTTTATCTGTTTTTAGCTTATAAATCTGTTGATATACATAAGTTTATTGCAAACAGCAGAAAAAATGACGAAAAATGATGTGAAACTCGTTATATTCGCAAAGCCGTCGTGATTAACTGCAGAAAATCCTAAAAGTGAAAAGAGGAAGACGACTGTGTAATGACAAAATTACCCTTCATTAAACTTAAAACGCTAAAATAATACGAAAACGCGTTCGCTTGAGTTCAAACTCAGGTTGTTCTCAACTTAAAGGAAGGGTGAACCGCTGGAGATTTAGTAGATAACAAATGTATTGTATATAATCAAAATAAATCAGCGATTAATCTCCGCAAAGTCTCTAATTTTTTCATTCAGCGCTAGGTGCAAGCCAAGCGTACGAGGAACGCCTAGCGAGTTTCCGAACAGGGAAGGGCTTCAGATTATGATCTTTATGTACATACATTATCCATGTGAAATGCCAACTTGTCCGTAGAGATGTTGTGAATTTTCAACAAATTTTAAAATACTGCAATGTCCTACGTTAATTTAACCGCTATTATGTTTATAGACGGATAAAAAATATATATAATTACTTAAGTAATGCTGAAAAGATAATTAATTACTTTTGACCGAAAAAGGATAAATCATTACTTAAACAATGTTTGTAAACAAATTATTAGACAAAAGAATTTAAAAAGTTTTTATTTAAATAAATATTAAAATTATATAATAGAAATAATACTAACCAATAAATATATTTGTTAAACCTGTTAGTGCAAGATGATACGACAATAGTACTGAATAAAGTAAACTGAAAGACAAAACAATACAAGCAAACACTATGTTTTATTAGAATCTCATTTAAACAATCTATTACCAAATTTGCTTAGTTCAGCTTTTACACGTCTAGTGTTAACCCTAACACACGCTACTGAAAAATTCTTAAGCTACCCGCTTATGTCTCTCTTTCGTCAAGTATTTCAGCCACAGCTTCAGCACGAGCCAAGAACACTTCCAAGAGTTTATCTCTCTCTATAAGATCAGTTTATGTGTCTATATCTCTCTACACCTATAGCTATCTTATATTATTTACGACGTTTCCGAAACTTAGTCTCCAAGGCAACATGAATATGGACATCTTCCATAACATTAAATGCAATTTCTTTATCATGAAATGCATTTATTCTTCTTCCCTTAAGTCATAAACTAGCTCTTCAAGTCAACACGACTCCAGCTCAGCATCTTGACTCCACATGGTCTTCACCACTTAACATAACGTCTGCTTCAGCAACTACGTCAGCGATTACGTCATGGACTACTTCAGGGCAGACATCTTACATCTTCAATCTCCCCCTTTTAGCTTTGTGTGCCGATCAAGCACATAATTCTTCTGGTTCAACAACCACGTTCCTCACTTGGAACCTTCCATACCAATTGTGATTTTCTCCCTCACGAGATGTGCACCACACCATGCTTTTCTCCCTTATTAGATATGCATTCTCTAGACTAGAAAGTCATTATTCTCTCCCTCTTTGATTGCACAATAAACTAAAACACTAATGCTTAGATTTCAAGCCTTACAGACATACCAGTTTGTTTCTCCATGCGTAATCATGATACAGCCCCTGCTGTAGCGTAATAGATTACTGCATCACGATCTGACACACATGTCGAACTACCTTTTGACCAGTTTCTTTTGAGGAACTGGCTTCTTTCATGTGTTGTCTTCTTGACCATGAGCCCTTCTCCATCCACACTAAGTTCATTTTGCACTCGTTCCTATTGTTTTGGAGTGATTTCACTATCACCCTCCTGAAGATCATCTCGCATCACTTCCTGACGCACTTCAATCTCCTTCCCCTTTGTGCCACAAACAGCTCTGTGTCCTGTTTCCAAAGTTGATGATTCTTGATCTTCCTCAAGATCCCTCCTAACAGAGCTGCATCCATCTTCTGATGTCTCATTTTTTATCTCATCAAGTAAGCCACTCTTGGTTAAGGACACCTTTTCAACCCTCTTGGGTTTAATGAAAGTCATGTTCACCGTTTTGGCCATGTTTCTGCTTTTCTCACGAGCAAAACACTCCACTTTCTTGTGTCCAACCTTTCCACAGAACGAACAACACATCTGATGTTGCTTCTTGTTTAACCTGACACAGTTGCTGATGCACCGATCAGTCTCCTTCCTTGTATCAGATGCACAACCATGCTTCAGAACCTCATGTATGACCTTCATGTTGTAGCACTGATGTACTACCTTCGACTTGTTGCTCAGAGGTACGCGATGTAGAACTTTCTGCTGTACTTCTTGTCGTACGTCCCGACGCACTCCTTGACAAGATTCTTTGGCTCCACTTTTTGATGTGCTCCCCTGCATGAAATGTGACAGCCCTTTCTCTTGTACCCCCTTAATACTCTCAGCTCCTCGATATCCCAGTCCCCAGTTTACCTTGGCTGGTTGTCCCATCGAGAATATCTTATCCAAATTCTTGGATCCACTGTTGAGCATCCTGATCCGCTTGTGATTCTCAACCAAATCACGTTCTAGCGTCCTTGCTCTCTCTCGTTCACCAATAGCAACTTCTCTCAGCTTGCTAACTTCCGGTTCAAGAGACTCATTCTTCTCTTTTACAGCCGCAAGTTCTTCAAGCACTTCTTCAAGCAAGTTGGTTTGCTTCTGAGACACATTCTCCCATCTCAGATTCTGATCCTTGAGCTGCAACCATTTGTTGAGCATCACGTGATAATCTTTAGAGTCTTTATCAACATCTGAATCTGAAGATTCACTGGATTCCTCCGTGTGTGCACCAAATGCAACAATATCTTCTTCACACTTTGAATCATCAGATGACTGCAATGGAACGATTTTTTGGTTCTTTGAGTTTGGACATTGACGTCGTGTGTGTCCAACACCTCTGCACTCAGAACACTTAAGTTCTCTTCGTTGTGTTATAGGACAGTCATGCCTTATATGACCTACTCCTTCACACTCGTAGAACTTGAGACCTTCTCTTCTTCTGCCATTACCATAATCGCCTCCCTGGGGAACATACTGATTCATCCCACTAGAGGGATTCATCATCTTACCAATATTCCTAGTAAACAGACCCATGACATCTTCAAGATTCAGAGATCTATCATCATTATTGTCAGCCACAAGTGCTATACTCCTTGATGCACAACCTGACGTAGAGACCGAGCTACTGTCTACCTTCATCTCTTCTACCTTCAGCTTACCCACAAGTTTGTCAAACTTGAGCTCATCCATGTTTGTGGTCATATTCAAGACCGCTTTGTAAGCTCCAAATTTTGTTGGAAGACAGCGTACTAACTTCTTTACCAGCTTATTCTCCTTGTATTTTTTCCCAAGTACACATGCGTCATGCGTCATAACATTGAGTTTGGCACTAAAACTTGTCACATAATCATTATCAGACCACCTGAGATTCTCAAACTGCGACCCAAGATGATCCAGACGTGTCCTCTTGACACACTCATCTCCTTCAAACGAAATCGGCAGGATCTCTCACGCCTCTTTAGCTGAAGTACTCCCACGGATCAGCTGGAACTGTTATGCTTCAACGGCTCCAAAGGATTGAGTAATGGAGATGGCAAGAGAAACTATTCGATGATGACTCGGGTATCAATTTTCTGAAAACCAAATTTGCATGGCTCTCCTGGAGAAATATGTGTTTGTCTCTCTGAAAGATGAGATTATGTTCTTGACTAATTGATAAATCTCTGCAAGGATCGAAGCTGAGCTCCTAAATGTGCTGCAGTGGAGACGGGTGATTACGCTCTCTCCAAATAAAATAGATCGGCGACTGCCACACTAGTAAACAGAGAAACTTCAGGTGCTTGTCTGTTGACAAACAAAACAAGGTTTGCAGAGAGTCTGTCCAAGAAGATGATGGCAGAGATAAGCGAAGCTTCAAGGCGATAGTATTCGAAAGGGAGTATTGAGAGATGAAGCTTAAAGGAGTACCAACCAATGGTACGTGAGAGAATCTCAGATCCGGCGACGGGGAAGATCAAGCGAAGGAAAAAGATGGGTTTCCTGTATGTCAGTATGTAGAGAACACGTTAACCCTATTCAATGAACCTCAACTTCGCCAAAGAATACATCACGTACTCACCACGAAGCCTCTGAAACTCTTCCCCACCGTATATTCCATAATCCACCATGTTTATTTGATCTCAGACACGGCAAAAAAACATGCCAACAAAGGTATATCAAATCTCTTGATCTCCTAAAATATATAATTTTATCTAGTATAAAGAATCTTACAATTTGCCTTTAACTCCATTTTCTTATGGTTTATACTGATCGTTGTTCTGATATTCAATGGTGATTTGTTTGTAAGGGTAATTATGATGAATTGGGTGAAGCAGTGAACTTTGACTACATCTCTATCACTTATTTATAGTCTCAAAAACTAGGGAGTTTAAGAGCTGCAGAGAAGGAGTCACTAAATTGAACATAGAAAGCAAATGAAAACTCTTAATGAGAGGTTTGAATGAGGATTACAAACGTTCAGAAGCGTGTTGCAACATCTGCCATGCAAAAGACGTACGGTCTTGAAGGAGACGAAATCATTCAAATAAATGGTGGGCTGTAAATGGATTTTGTTTATGTTATGGAAGGTCATCAATATTAGATTCAACTTGTTATAGAGCCCTTTTAGGCCTATTCGTAGAACTA
Source organism: Brassica napus (assembly GCF_020379485.1). NCBI lineage: Eukaryota > Viridiplantae > Streptophyta > Magnoliopsida > Brassicales > Brassicaceae > Brassica > Brassica napus. The sequence continues at coordinate 18,872,671 of NC_063438.1, forward strand.
TTTTTCATCAAAAGTTGAGAACTCTGTAGACAGGCTGACGTGTAGAAATTTGCCCTACTCTTTGCGGTGACATGGCATCAGGAAAATAGAGAAAAGTCTCATTTATTGTTATAGATAGATAAGACTATAATTTAGTAAGAAAATTAAATATATAGTGAGTAAATGATGTTGATGGGATACACAATATATACATGTCTACGTATAGACAGCGCCAGTCTAACTGTAGTGGACGCCCTACGATGTAGAGTATAAATGTGGTGGAGCTTTTCGTTTATTCATGTGTAATGTTTAGCATGTACGACAAGTTAGGTTATATTATGCAGTGCTGGCTTTGGGGTAGTGCCCCCAAAGTGCAAAAGCACAGGGTCCCCACCCTTTTACCAAAATTTCTTATTACTTTAAGGTTCAAAATTCTGAAGTTTTCTAAAATTAAGGACCCAATTTTTAAAATCAACCATTAACCTTGGAGAATTTTTTTTATGGCACAAGGTACACTAATGTTTTGAGCGGGCCTGCTATTATGAGTGACTAACATACCATTGATGAAATTTTAAATATCTAAATAAAATCAGTGGCATAATACGTAATATATCACATAAGATCAAAATTAACTTCTTTTTTTTGCGTCAATATGTTTTTAATATTAAAAGAGACGGGCCAAGCCCGGAACAAATTACATGAAAGGCCCAAAAACCAACCGGGCTAAAACTCGTTTTCCAATTGGGCCAAAAACGTACGGCCCAACTTGAGAAAACCCTAAACTCATCACGGACTTGAGAGAAGCCGCCTCGCATATTGGACTTTTCGATGCAAGGACACGTGTTGCCATCCTCGACGACGAGGGGACACGTGTCGCGAGGGCGTCTCATCACCACCGCTTCTCATCATCGCCGGAGATCCAGACTTCGGATCTCCCGACCAAACCGGAACTCCAAAGCTCCGCCAATCTTCACCGCAAACATCTTTGGACCTCTAATACCAGAGAGAATCGATCGCCTTGGCGAGACCACCGTTCACCGCAAACACCCAAAGAAAACATCGCATGCAACATCACCCTTTTCACTGGAAAGCTTCACTTTCCTCCGACGAGAACACAAACAACCGAACCAAGACTAAAGCGCAGAAATAAAATGAAACTAAAAAAGACTAAACCCTAAAAGACTAGGGGACAAGACCCAGCGACGCAAAGCTGTGGTAGCCTTCACCCCCCGGAGACTAGAGCCGACGACGGCGGAACTAAGGAAGCTTCCCCGCCACGGAGACAAAAGACCGGCGGCGACGGATCTGTGAGAGCCTCCGTCTCCCGGAAATAAAACTCGAACTACTTAACCACCCATCCTTCCCGCGACCGCGTCGTGGCTCCAGTACCAGAACCACTCCGGTTGATGGTTGACCAGAGCTCCGACAGGCGGAAGCCGGATAAGAGGAGGAGGAGACAAGGCCTGTTGATTTTATCTGAAGGAAAAAGGGTTCCGGTGACGGCACGGACGCTCACGCGCCAACCGACCGCCGGATTTCCAAAGTTTCTCTCTAACTTTCTGTCTCTTTTCTATTGTTGCGAGTAAATCAAATCAAAATTAACTTGAAAACAGGTTTTATTTTATTTTAATAGTATAGTTGTAGAGACATCATTTATGTTGTATTTATCTGTTACAAATTTAGGTTATTTATATAGATATATGGAATGATGTGATCTTGTTCCTGGACAGCTTTATCTATCAGAAGAATAAAACGCTCATGTGCGATAATGGACTGTTGCCTATTATGGTCCGTCCAAACCGTCCAAATAATGTAAACTGTCATTTACAAAGCTAACCAAATTACAGTGTATGGTCATGATTAACCCCAGTCTCTTAATTGGAGGTTTTAGCTTCGACTAAGAGATGGTTTTTAACTTTTAACTAAGAAAAGTTATGAACTGTCTTTTAAATAAAAGATATAAGAGACGTATGTTAGCCTAAAAGTGTAAAAGAAAATGGTATCAAATCATGAGTTAAGAACCCCAAATAAAAGACCGGGGTTAATCATGCTCTAAGTATCTGTCACGGACCCACGGTGGCTAGAGCTAGAAACCAGTATCTCATACCAATACTTGTAACTGCAGCTCCTAGCTAGGTTTCCAAACACAATGCATGTAAGAACATGTAAAGGAAATGGGGGAGATTCTCTCAAAGAACACAACGTTAGCGTCTATCTAATGAAGCGATATGATTCAAGTATATCTACGATAGAGGCGGGTGCGGATTCTAAAGCAAGGTGATGAGCTGCGGTTGTGAACTTCAAGCAATGTGATGAACTCCAAGAGGTTGGTCATACTCTCTTGTTATAAATGTTATAGATATTAGAATATGTCTTCCATTCTATTTTAGTTTGGTATCTTGTGTTCTAGCTTTTTTTCATATTGCATATATATACAATCCTATCGACGACTATTGACATCTCAGGACCGGCTAATGCATATGTAAGCCCAAGTTCACTAATACATACCGAAGAATAAAGACAACTAACTTAGGCCCAATTTCAAATATGCACAAAGGTCCACCTAAGTGTAATTGCTTCTGATTTTTTTTTATTGTGGCAGTGCTGGTATTACTGTGTGGTTTCCTATTATTAATACTACTACCTAAAACGCATTATCGCTAACTCTATTACTACTATTATCAACTCTCTTATCACCTTTACTTTGATGTGTTACGATTCATTGTATTTGCTATACAAGCCGAGCTTTTTGTGGTCGCTTTCCTTGCTAAGGCCAAGCAGGTAATAATAATAACAATGCCAGACCTGTGATTACAAACCATGTGTGTGGTCGTCCGACCATTTAACAGTCTATGCTGTACAGTTTAGACTTTATATACGTGTACTATTTCTGCCTAAATAAACGCGTTTTCAAACTTTTAAAATAAGAAAATAAAGATGGCAACAACAAATTGAGAACAAATACAATTTGAAAAACCTAAATAACTCGTCATTCTGATGGTCTAAAAACTTATAACCAAATAAATAAATAAAAATTGATATTTTACTATTTTGAGAAAACTACCAAGTTTCTTTTCACCAATGATGTTCTAATTTTTTATATAAAATTTCTAAAATACATTCTTTGAGAAAATACATATTTCCTTACATAGAAATTTAAGCAGAGCCATAAGCTCAAAAGACCAAACTGGATTTCAGCCAGCGATCTATTAAAAGACAATACGCAAAAGGCCTCTTTTCTTTTTAGCTTTTGATCTTCTAAAACTTAGAATCGACAATGCAGTATGCATATAGGTGATTCATAAACAAACCGACAGCGTATATGGATTTTCACAAGGTTTACCGTCGCGAGGATACGTGTGTTTTTTAAATGTCATTAAATATTTTGGGATGTTTATTTCAAAAAGGTTAAAGTGTCACACGTGCATGTATTTAAGGTACGGTATGGGTTACATGAATTAGTCATTTCGTTTTCTCATCTGCGTTGGCTTTCGGCCTTACTGGCTACGTAGATTAGATGTTTGGACCATATACATTCGCAACATTCCAAGATTTGTCGGGACTCGCACGAGTGTGTACTTGATACATATAATATGCATTCACCTATAGCACAGCTGTAAACTGGGTTAGCTCACATCCATTAGCACATATCTATTTATCTATTAGAAACCATATCCATTAAAGAGCAGACCCACTAACATTCATGTTTACATGGACTGCTATGGAGTCCATAATAAACCTTATAAGAATTTTTTTTAATTTTAATCTATAAGCCTACAAATTTTACAGTTTTGGCAGAAAATTAGATTTTGCGTTTTCGGTAGAAAAATCGATTTTGCGGTTTTGGCAGGAAAACTCGATTTTCTAATCTTGCAAGGAAACCTGATTTTGTGGTTTTTGCGGGAAAAACTCAAATTTACGGTTTTGGCGGGAAAACTCGATTTTGCGATTTTGGCAGGAAAACTCGATTTCACGTTTTTGTCGGGAAAACTGGATTTTAGGTTTATTTTGCGGTTTTGGCGAAAAAACTGGATTTTACAGTTTTGGCGGGAAAACTCGATTTTACGGTTTTGGCGGAAAAACTCAATATTGTGATTTGGCAAGAAAACTTGATTTTACAGTTTTGGCGGGAAAACTTTATTTTTCGGTTTTGGCGGGAAAACTCGATTTTGCGGTTTTGGCAAGAAAACTTGGAAACTCGATTTTGCGGTTTTGGCGGGAAAACTCTATTTTGCGGTTTTGGCGGGAAAATTTGATTTTTCGGTTTTTGCGGAAAAAGTCGATTTTCCGAATTTGGCGGAGATTGACCGGAGAGACGAACGAAGAGACTTTCTCCGATGGAACTCAGTTTCAATCGTCAAAGGAGTCGCATAAACTCTCTTTCACGATAAAATGAAATTTCCCAATTTTCCCCTAAATTTTGGAAACCTTATAAATTTTTTTTTAAATTGGGCCGCCCATGTCCATATTAACCAAATCCACAAACACCCATAAATTAATTAGTTTCACAATTTTGACCATTTAAAGTCCATCTAGAAATATGGATATAACTAATGAAAGCCTAAATATATTTGAACATGGACGCCCATTAGACAGCCCACCCATTTTACAACTCTAACCTATAGAGTGTAGGTATATGGACATGCAAAAAAAAACAAATAGTCTCTAGTTTCCTCTCTTTTCCACATAAAAGGCAGCCTTGCACTAGCCTCCACACTCGCATTTTACTCTGTAGAAAGCATGTTCTTTACAGCCAACCAAGTGATAAAAGCATATCTAGGCACACCTTGTGCAAACCAGATGAGCTTATGCCAAAGAACTGTTTCACGCCTAATTCATAACTCTTTGTTTTGACTATGATTTTATCAATTTACAGTTTAATTACATTTTTTCATACTCATAAATATTTTACAGATAATTATTGCCAAAACACACAAATATAAATATTACGAGTTATGGTTTGATTATTTTCTTGTTTTAAAAAATATGTTCATATATATAACCTGTGTAAAAAAGTTTAAAAATAATTCAAGCAATCACAAATAAAAATAAAAATTATTTTCAAAATAAGAACTGAAAACAATATTTGAATTATAAAAATATTTCCCCTAAAATATCACTTCATATGATATAAATAGGGTAATTATTCCTGGATTTATTTTTTTGAAAAAGTTATTACTGAATTTAGATCATATCTAATCACAGTATTAAGGACTTTCACTTTTATATTTTTTCCCAGTCTAAACATTTTAAATAGCAAGAACACCATGCTTTCTACACGTGCCAAAGACTAGCTAGTATATAACTTCTATTTGAAATCGTGGATTAGTAAGAGAACATTTTTAAACTGAGAAAATGATTTTATTATAAAAAATTGATTGATGCACCGAGATATTTGGTTTATTTATTTTTGTTATCTCTAATCTAGATTATATGATTTTATGGATGTTAGGATGTTGAACATTATTACCAATAGTCTTTCCATGTTTAGAATTATATTCAGCTTATAAGATCTTGATAAACGAAGAAATTAAGAATATTCTCAAATTTTTGTTTTGACTAAGCCAAGTTTTGACATTCAAAACGTAACTCAACGGAAGTGAGAAGAATTCTTCATTTGTCTATTCCGAAGTACCAAGGGACAGTAATCAGTTTCCTTCCGCTTCGAGCCCATCAAAAATTCACAACAATATGAGCCATAAAGCAACGAAGAGAGATAAACATTACAGTAAGGAGAAGCGAGCGTGTGCGTTTTCAAGATCATTAATGATACAGACACTTACATGTTTCTTGTTTGCCCAACCACTTCCAAGTACATTCAATTTCAATGCTCTTCGGTTTCATACTACACAAAAATTCATATCAAAATTCGTTGAATAGTATTTTTAGATCTATTGGAATATCACCGTTTAATTAACAAGTTAAGACTTTGCAGGTTAGCCAAAAAAACTATACATTTTATAGATATCATGACAGTTGAATCCAAGAAGATCTGCTAGGGAATCATTAGATTTTATCTTCTTTAAGAATTGTCCTCTTCAGCAGCAACATCATTTATATGTTCTGTGTACAGAGATATTAACAAGATCCCCATAATCTTAAATCATATTAAAAAGAGTAAAAAAGACAAAACGACCTATACTATTGATGCCACCATATTATAATTGTTTACAGAACCAAACCAGTCAGAAACATAGTGTCTCTGTCATGATATATTAAATAATGCACATTCGTTAAGAAACTAAAAACCAAATAAATATATATATCAAAATTTCTCACTTTCTTACGTGTCGCGTTTATGTTAATTTTTATAATAGTTAATTAAAAAACCCTTAATGAATTACAATGTTATATGTAATTTCCATTATTTAAAATATTTAATAATTTATGCCAATTAAATTTTTTGTTTTAGTTTTCTTTTTAAATTTTTCTAAATAAGATATATAATAAAAGGAAATATTCATATAATACAAAACGAAAATTATATTTACAAAAGGAAAGAAAACATAGTTTATCAAAAAAAAATTTATATATAATGTTATTTCATAAAAGGAAAAGTTCAAAAAACCATTTTGATCTTAAAAATAATCATCTCTTTAAAAAATAATATTGAAAACATAACATATATTTTAAAATTAATAAAATGATTTTTAAAAAATATTCTAATTTCTCAGATTATTAAAAATTTAATTTAAGGTCTTACTATATTTATTTTAAAAAATTTATATACTTATACAACATAATATACACTTAATAAAAATACATAAACCAATACAAAATTTTAAGGTTAATATTATTTAGAATACTTTTAATTTATCTTGTGACATCTAAATTATAAAGTAATTTACACCAAAAATAGTTTATTTTGTAAATATTTATAAATCTTCATTTATAAAACCTAGTACTAATCATCATTTTAGTTTTCTACTATTTTTTACAAATCCATAAATATCAAATTAAAATTATAAAAAAGAATTTACGAAAGTATATATGCATATTTAAGATGAAGAATTGAGCTAATGCAATAAATAAAATCACCCAAATTTAGTTTAACTAAAATCAAAAGTGATTGTGCTTCAGTTTGAAAATATATGTGTAACTTAATATAATCCACAAAATGAGTTACTTGAACAATCTAAATTTTTATGCCCAAACTAAAAATTCTAAATGCAAAAAAATAAAAATGAAATTTTAATCTACTTCAGCAGAAAACATAATTGTGGTTAAATATGGGAAAAAAATATATCCAAGTAAAAACCAAATAGACTAGATATTATATATCCAAATTACATGTCTAATTAAAATAATATGATATTAATTAAAATAAATCATACATAGAAATAACAAAATAATTAAACTAAAATTAGAATATTAATAATTTTATAATATATTTATTTTGTAAATATTTTTATCTGTGCATAAGCATGGAAAAATCAACTAGTATTTAATTGACTGAGAAGATAACTAACACAAAATCATGATCGGCTATATTTCGTGCCACGGTCACTGATACGCTGTCCACAAGTTTCCTGTTTGTTGAAAACTGAATTATTTATCGACAATACTTCGAAGTTGGTTCAATGTTGCTGTCCGAATGTATTGCCCCGTCCCTACTTTGCCTTTTGAACAGCTTATGTTATTAATGCTTCAACGAAAAGACAGTAAGACATATCCAGCTAATTAAGGTTGCTCTTGTTTGAATCATTTAATCCCCACGAATATGTAATTAAGGCACAAAAAATAAAGCCAGATCCTCGTGTGGAGATCCCGAGTAATTGTGAATCCAAAACGAGTCATGTCAAGATTTCAAATCATAGCGTTTTTTTTTTTGAAACACTAAATCATAGGAGTAGCGTTTATGTTCGAATTTTGGACCATAAAAGGGATTATTGGATTCACTAGATATTTTATGGGTTATCAGTTCTGTTTGCGATAATTGAGAGTTGTTTTGAAAACCTGATGATTGAAACAAGGCAAAAGAAACTAGAAAGTAAGATGTACATTAATAGTTAACAGGAATTACATAAAAATAGAAGAGATATGGTGGAGATAAGACTGGGATAGTGATGAGTCTAAAAGGGAACAAAAACTTTAATAATTTAAAGACTCAGCTTTTTTGAGATGGACACGAATGCGATTTGCAAAGGACACGCCTCTTTGGAGTCTAGCTTGCGTTTGCATCACAAGACAAGTTGTTTGTTTCAGCTTTCACGCCATCCATTTAACTTACTGTTTTTCTACCAAATGTAGCAATTTTAGTGTAATACAATATGTATATTTTTACAAAGCATTCTTTAAACATGCTTTCCGTTTCCTATATATTTCGACCTTTAGCAAATATTTTGATGTTTCGTACCGAACTACAGCAATATTAAACATACGAAAATTAAATTGAAAATGGCTCTCTTTTTTTTGAACTTTAATGGCTCATATTTTTCTGTTATCGAATTAAGCAAAATCAGGTAACTGATATATAAGTACTTCCTTCAACATATATATGTTAAAAAAACATATGTATGTTACACTTTTGTTGATACATACGATGAGTTATTCTAATCTTAACATAAAGGAAAAGAAAATCTCTTACCACTATTGTTGATACATACGATGAGTTATTATTCTAAATAAAAAAACTGTAGTCTAATCTTAGTCCTTACATAAAGGAGAAGAAAATCTCTTACCACTATTTGATTAAGAAAGTAAAACAAAAACATAAACATAACATTAACCAAAACAATCAAATGACATAATTTTTGCCTTTGTGATACTGATGACCAATATATACATCTTCTAATGTAATTCAATCACTAGTTTACAGTTTCTACTCTCGTGGTTTCTCAAGTCCGTTTTGTAAAAAATGGTGGGTTTAAGCAACAACTAGCTTTAGAATCTACATAAGTGTCAAAGATATCTAGTAGATATATTCAACGGGTGCTCTCAGTAACCTAATGGAGCTCATCCTATTTTTAGACGCTCTTTCAAAGTTTTGATCAAGACTATAAAAACGCATGAACAATACAAACATATAAAATAACTATTCTCAAGAATTCAGTTTCCCACAATGTGAAGAGATTTTAAAATATTTGGTTAACTAAAATATTCATTAGTGCAATTAACCAAAATTGGTATACGCTGGTGCATGCTTCTCTTAATTAGTTAGCAGATACATTTCAGGAGTTAGTTATGACTGAAATAAATACATGAAACTCTAACAACATAAACTTCTAAAATATATTTCCTCCATTTTTTAAATAAGATTTTCTGGATTCTTGTTCCATAAAGATAAATTTTCTATATATTTTTAAGGTATTTTTATTTACTTTTGAAACACATTAATTATGAATATTTGAAATGATTAAATTTCATTGGTAGATAGTTATTAAAAAGTGAATAGAAAAATAAATAGTAAATTAACATAGTAAACATTTATTATATTTTTAATATGCGTGAATATTGTAGAAAATTTTATTTTCGGGAAAGTACAAAAGAAGAGAAGCTATATATCTTGCATCTCTTTACTTATCTCTAATCTTTGGGATATTGGAGAAGGCAAGAACATAGAAGGGATCTATATCTCAAAAGTAGGAAAATATATATATCTAAAACTGCTAAATCCATTGAATAAATCCCAACCTAAACATCGAAACGCATGCGGATTAGAAGCTAAATGTACATAGTTAAGCGCAATCTATGGGGAGAATTAAAATTACAGTGGTTCATACTTTTAGATTTTATGATTCAAAGTAGATATAGCACGTGGAGACTCTCCCCCACAATCCATTTTAGGAAAATAATTTTATGATTAAAAGACAAATATATAAGAAAGCACATGGCGTTACCATTCATCTATCAGTTACCAACACATTTGACCTTATCCACATGGGTATCCCTCTCTTATTCTCCATTAATCTACCCAAAAAAAGAATTATTAACATTTTCCAACTCATAATATACAAATGCGGTGTAAATTATGATGGAGGATTCCCCAAGATACATAAACTTAAAATAAACTACAGTTGCTACCATTTATATATCTAAAGAAAAACGTATTTATACGCACAAATGATAAATGTGAATTACTTGGTCGTTAACATTTGAATGTAACTTCCATAAATTCCTGAGCTAGAAGAGCGCTTGGAAACTCTCTGAATATTTCCATCATGGAATTATATGATGTTTTCAACGGAATTTGATTTTTTTTCCTTTGAATGTCGTTTTAGTATAATTGTATATAATATATTTTCACATATACCAAAATGAAAAAAAAAATCTATATATATTACTGTTACGAAACAACTCCTACAATTAAATTCTTAGGCACACTTTTATATATGACATTGTGAAAATTAATTCCAAACAAAACTAGTAATAACATTCTAAACCGGCACTATTTCAGAAACATTAATATCTTAAAACAAATATGTTTTCTTTGGTTAAAAAAATATGTTTCTGTGTTTTCTTTAAAAATATTCAAGTTACTATTAAACAAGGAGAGTAATAATTATCAACATATATATATTTTATACCAAGATATAAAGAAAAATGCTATATACACTTTCAAAAGATGCAAAACAAAGAAACTTTAAGAAAACGTACATAAAATGTTGGGGTTTTTGCCAAAACTAACCCACAACTTGATTTTAATCCCAAACCTATACCCAAACTTGAATCAAATGCAAAACTAACCTAAAAGCCTAGTGAAATTACAGCTCAGCCCCTTGTGACCAAACAAAAAAACAGAAGCCATTTTTACGAATATAGCCCCAGTAAATCGTCTGAGTCGTCTGAATTGTTGGAAGTCGTCTAGACGACTGAAGTTTCAGTCGTCTGGTACCAGCTTATTTTAAAAATAATTTATAAATCTTGTAAAAAATATTTTGATGCGTGAAAAATAAAAATCAAGTAATTATAAACAGTTTTAAGTGATATAAATTAAGATATGATAAAATTGATTTGTTTTGAAGATAGATGAGTGGAAGTAGTGAATCATGAAATACTTTGGTTTAGGAGTTTGGCAAACATATGTTGTAGTATTGTATGGATTGTTAGGGTTAGATTTTGGAAAACTAAAATGTTTTTTTCAGAAATTAGTTTTCACTTATATGTGTTTATTTCTGTGTATAGTAAACACTTTTCAAGTTTGATTTGGTTTTATGAAGTGTTTAATTAGATAATTAAGTTTAGGGGTTATGTTTAGGGTGTGGACGACTTATATTTCAGTCGTCTGTTGAATAATTTACCCGGACGACGTATATTTCAGTCGTCCAGACGACTTACTTGTAAGTCGTCCAGACGATTTACTTGTAAGTCGTCTGGAAAGTCTTCTATTTTAGTTTCCCACTAAAAATATTTAATTTCCCGCTAAAAATATTAAACTCTTCTGGACGACTTACATGTAAGTCGTCTGTTTTAATTTCTTCACCAGACGACTGAAATGTAAGTCGTCCAGGAAGTCGTCTGAGTCAAAAATATTTAACCTAATTAGATTTTTTGCCTCCCTATATAAAGAAAAATTTACACATTCTCTCTCCTCCTCTCAAATGGCTGCAACAAAAATGTAATGTTCATCATTCTAAAACTCTCCAACCTCTCTCTAATCTCTTTGACTTGAAAACACCAAACTTTATATGAATTTTTCAGTTTTGTCTCATGTATTTCTTACTAATCTATCTCTTTTACAGGTTTTTAATCAAGTGGTACTCATCTTCCACTAATTTAGAGGTAGATCTATTAATTTTAGATATGTATTTTTGTGTGTTCTATAAATGTAGATTTATCTAATCTTCCACTCATTTTTTCTATTTTTAAGTCATTTGAACGTTTTTGGATATGCAGGTTTTTCAGATCTGGATTTGATGTGCAGGTTTTTCAGATCTGGAAGACTTCTGGGACGACTTACGTGTTAGTCGTCTGGAAGTCGTCTGGAAGTCGTCTGGAAGTCGTCTGGAAGTCGTCTGGACTTCTTGAAGTCGTCTGGACTTCCAGGAAGTCGTCTGGACTTCCAGGAAGTCGTCTGGACTTCCAGGAAGTCGTCTAGACTTCCAGGAAGTCGTCTGGACTTCTAGGAAGTCGTCTGGATTTTTCTGAGCGTTTTGGTAAGTTCTTATGTCTGATTTTTCTTCATTTGGTAACTTCTTGTTGTATAAAGTTCTTACTTTTTTCCCAAACTAAAACTCTCCAAACCCACTTTAATCTCTTTGACTTGAAAACACCAAACTTTATATGAATTTTTCAATTTTGTCTCATGTCTTTGTTACTAATCTATTTTTTTTTGCAGGTTTTTAATTAGATGGTACTCATCTTCCACTAATTTAAAGGTAGATCTATTATTTTTAGATATGTATTTTTGTGTGTTCTATAAAGGTAGATTTATCTAATCTTCCATTCATTTTTTCTGTTTTTAAGCCATTTGAACGTTTTTGAATATGCAGGTTTTTCAGATCTGGATTTAATATGCAGGTTTTTCAGATCTGGAAGACTTTTGGGACGACTTACTTGTTAGTCGTCTGGAAGTCGTCTGGAAGTCGTCTGGACTTCCTAAAAGTCGTCTGGACTTCCTGTAAAGTCATCTGGAAGTCGTCTGGAAGTCGTCTGGACTTCCTGTAAAGTCGTCTGGACTTCCTGTAAAGTCGTCTGGAAGTCGTCTGGACTTCCTGTAAAGTCGTCTGGACTTCCTGTAAAGTCGTCTGGACTTCCTGTAAAGTCGTCTGGAAGTCGTCTGGACTTCCTAAAAGTCGTCTGAACTTCCTGGAAGTCGTCTGGACTTCTTAGAAGTCATCTGGACTTCTTAAAAGTTGTCTGGTCTTGTCTACTCATCTACTCAAGTTGTCTGGTCTTGTCTACTCATCTACTCAAGTTGTGAATTGCATGTATACTCTTTTAGTTGTGAATTTTTTGTAAAATCAGTAATAATATTTTCCAAGATGTATTAAATGTGCTAACAATGTGTTTACACATTTACAAATCAATGAAATAATAGACTTCAGTAGCCTTTTTCTTATCTTTGGATCTCTCATATGCAATAATAAACTCCAATGGCCTTTTTCTCATCATAATAAACAAGAATGTTGGTAAGAGATGGAAACAAACAATAGTAACTAGTCAAAGCATATCATATTTTTTATAAGTTTGCATTGAAAAACTTAGTCAAATTTAGTAAAACTAAGGGAGAGAACATATTTTGTAAATATGAGTTTTACATATCTTGAAGTTACTTATCATTCTTAAAAATACAAGTTATTCAAAAACTAACGTAGAAGACTTAAAAACTAGTGGAGAAGACGCGGACGACTTCAATCTAAGTTGTCTAGACGACTAAACTATATGTCGTCTGGTCAACGCAGAGGTTATTTTTGCAATTGACTTTGAAATCTGTTATTTCGGACGACTGAAAGTTAAGTCGTCTACTATTGTTTGGTTAAAAAAAAAACTCCAAAAAAGCTAGACGACTTACATTTCAGTCGTCAGAGGTTAGTTTTGCATTTGACTGGATTATTTCAGAAGTTTGACTTTTTGGACGACTTACATTTCAGTCGTCTAGTGAAAATTAAAATAATAATATTTTTTTAAAAGTAGACGACTTAAAGTTAAGTCGTCGTAGGTTAGTTTTGCAATTGAAAAAAAAAACTTCAAGATTTAATTATATACAGACGACTTATAATTCAGTCGTCCACGAGACGACTGAAATGTAAGTCGTCTAGGATTTACGAGGTTTGACCAGAATCTCGGAAAAAAGTCCTGGACGACTTACAATTAAGTCGTCTGGTGGACGACTGAATTATAAGTCGTCTGTGTATAATTAAATCTTGAAGTTTTTTTTTTCAATTGCAAAACTAACCTATGACGACTTAACTTTAAGTCGTCTACTTTTAAAAAATATTATTATTTTAATTTTCGCCAGACAACTGAAATGTAAGTCGTCTGGGGAAGTCAAACTTCTGAAATTATCCAGTCAAATGCAAAACTAACCTATGACGACTGAAATGTAAGTCGTCTAGGTTCTTTGGAATTTTTTTTGAATCCAAACAATAGTAGACGACTTAACTTTCAGTCGTCTCAGGTTACAGATTTCAAAGTCAATTGTAAAAATAACCTCTGCGTTGACCAGACGACTTCCAGGTAAGTCGTCTACAGCCAGACGACTGAAAGGTAAGTCGTCTACAGCCAGACGACTTCCCAAGTAAGTCGTCTGACGAACAGATCTGGAAAAAAACTCGATGTCATACCTTAAATTGGTGAGATAAGTTCCTTAGCATACATAAGGCTTCTCCAAGCACACAGAATCACAAACGAAAGTCACCCACCCATAATTGTTAGCTTCTATGACTCTATGAACCATAAAAAATTTAGAATCAAAATCTTGGGTTTTTTTAGCTCATTGTGGAGAGAAAGTGAGAGATATGTTGTGTTTAGTTCACAAGAATGGAAAAAGAAGAAGGGTAAATCGATTTTGGGAGCATTAAGAGCTTCAAATTGGTTGTTCATGGTGGTTGTGGTATTGATGACAATGGCAATCTTGTAATTACTTGAAGATGATGAGGGTGAGAGAGTAAAAATGTCATTTTCGAAAAAAAAAAGAAAAAAAAAATTGATGGCATTTTCGTAAATTATATGAACTTGTGGGGTGAATAGGGCAAAACCAATTTTCAAAAAAAAGGGAGGTTAGTTTTGTGTTTGACTTTAAGTTGTAGGTCAATTTTGCAAAAATCCCTAAAATGTTTTAGTATTATGTACAAATATATTTTAGTATTACACTATATTTTTCTATATACACATATATTTTAGTATTACACTATATTTTTCTAATGTTTGCTTTATTTCCGTGTCGGCAGAATTCCAAGTTTAACTCATCATTTCTTCTTTCATTTTTTTCTCTATTTCCTTTGGTCCTTTATAATAATTATATCCTTTGAAAAAGGAAAAAGGAAAGACATATCAACGGCTAAGATGTAGCGTAAGCAAAGTTAACGGAGGCAAATAAGGAGCGTGGAATAAAGAAAGAGACGAGTCCACATGGGCGGCCATAGCGTTTGTGTCCTACCTTTGTCCCCTTGCCTCATTCTTGCCTTTGATGCTCCCGACAACTTCTATCTCTCTTCTTTTAAACCTAACTTCTATGCATCTTCTCCCACCTTTATATATCTCTCTCCTATTTCCTCTAAGTCCATCATCAACCAAACTCACCAACAAGAACAATACCAAGAACAAGAACAAGAACAAGAGAAGGATTCTGCGTTGGATATTACACAAAAGCATATAGAGAGAAAGAAATCTTGATTGTGAAAAAAAAATGGCGTACGAGAAAGTCAACGAGCTTAACCTTAAGGACACAGAGCTTCGTCTTGGATTACCTGGAACAGGGCAAGTAAAGGAAGAAAAAGAAGTTTCTTGTGTTAGAAGCAACAAGCGTCAACACCAAAGCGATAACGAGGAAGAATCTACGCCTCCTACGAAGTAAGTAAATATCTGAGTTCCGATCTATGCTTTCAAATTATCTGATGAATTATTGTACTAATGATGATGATTCTTTGATAATTTACAGAACTCAAATCGTTGGTTGGCCTCCGGTGAGATCTTACCGCAAGAACAACAACAGTGTTGTGAGCTATGTGAAAGTGAGTATGGACGGAGCTCCTTACCTACGTAAAATCGATCTCAAAACATACAAAAACTATTCAGAGCTTCTCAAGGAGTTAGAGAACATGTTCAAGTTCACAATAGGTGAATACAGCGAAAGAGAAGGATACAGAGGATCTGGAGTTGTACCAACGTACGAGGATAAAGATGGAGACTGGATGTTGGTTGGTGATGTTCCATGGGATATGTTCTCTTCTTCTTGTAAGAGACTCAGAATCATGAAAGGATCCGATGCTCTTGCTTTAGACTCTGCCTTATGATGATGAAGAAGAACCCTTTTTGATTTGATTCGGCGTTTGAGTAGTTGACCACACCAAAAAACAAAACATTTCAGGGTTTTGTTCAATGAGATAAACCCATCTCCAAGTGATTTTCTTTTTCCTTTTTGTTTGATTTGTTGTTAGATTTGAAGGAGTTTGATGTAAAGATACATGAAATTTTATGTATTATACGGACATATACACAATATAGATGCATATGTAGCAATATTCTTGACGAACAGTCTTTTTTTTTTTTTGAACTATTTCTAACAGTCTTTAAATTTCATAATCGTACAAAATCATTTACAAAAATATATGAAAGTAGATGATTGCTTCCATATTCTTACACACCATCCTCATATTACAATTTTTCTAGATATGTTAGGAAGTAAGACAATATATACATTCTGGTCATTATATAAACAAAATCGCTCGAAAGGATAAAAACTGAAACCGTATGGGAAACTAAAGTATTAAAATCTCTTCAATGAACCTAAAGTATTGTGACTGGCTTATAATAGTGGCGCCAATAAAATTACATTTTGTGATTCGCAACACATTTCTCCGATACTTTCTGCAATAGAAACAATGAAGTGTTAAAGATCTCAAGGATTACGAGTTCATCTTTAATATATTTATTTGTAGATATTAGAAAGTTAATTGTTGTGTATAGAGTACATGAAGTAATTTAGTAATCTTGTGTTAGGTGTGATCTTTGAAGATTCACTGATGCACATCTGAGGAAGTTATCAAGAGAAGTTTAGATCATCAGAGTGCTGTAATCAGCAGAAACAGTCTCACTAAGACATTATATTCGCGGTTGTTTGATTGGTTAGTGGCTGCTTCAACGAGGCTTTTTGTCATTACAACCAGATGTGATTTTCAAGAATTGAATCTCAGTGGATATCTCTAGTTGTTTGCAGGTTGGTAGAAAAGATTAACGTCTCAATTTGACAAGATGCGAATTCTAGATTCGAGCACTCAAAA
Source organism: Brassica napus (assembly GCF_020379485.1). Lineage (NCBI taxonomy): Eukaryota > Viridiplantae > Streptophyta > Magnoliopsida > Brassicales > Brassicaceae > Brassica > Brassica napus. Next base: position 18,889,533 of record NC_063438.1, read on the forward strand.
ATCAAATAGGTAGGCAATGTCCGCACTAAAAGCATTTTGTGTGTTTCCTATGTTAATAACACAACTTTTGCAGCTTCGAACACTTCTTTACTAATTTCACAAACAAGAAGTTGCAACAACATGTCAACAAGAAGTTACTAATTTCAGGTAACGCCCACTGTGGTGTTCTAACCAACGAACACAAAGATCAAGAGTAAGGCTTTCTATCACTGGGTTAGAAATAAAAACTACTAGCAAGTCTTATTCAAAATAACATGAAGAAAGAGCATGAAATGTCGACTATGCAAGAAAAAAATTAAGTATCTCTTTCATTCTTTTTGTGTGGTTGGTTAACTTGCACTAAACTTGGAAGATAAGAAGAGAACACATGTGGAGGATAAAACATACCCACACCAAATCCACACACTAGCTTCCTCCTCCAGTCTTTACGAGATTCTCCAAGTCTCACAGATTTGAAACATTCTTCTCCAATGATGTAAACTGTTTTGTAGGTATTGGTTGAGCCGCGAAATGCTCTTCCCTAACACATGACATAGTCATAGTCACGGGATATCCATAAGTGTAAGAATGAAACGAAAGAGGCAGCAACTGTCCAAATCTCTCTCTTGTAAATCAAAACAAATTAAAAACCAGCTACTTCACTATATCGTATTCTTACATCCTTCACAACAAAGTAAGCATTTCCCTTCAAAAACACGCCGAGTTGGTGATGTGGAATACTCCAGTCGCGAGTTATACTAAGAACCCTCCATGAATAGGAGCTAAAATCGTGGATCTCAAAAACAGCTTGTTGACAGTAAAAAAATTTCAACATCTTATGGTTACCTTTGCTATTGTATCCAAGTGCATACTTGTCAGTGGTTTTGAAGTTTCGTATAGGTTCGGTCCACCTTGTTTATCCCAAATAAGGATTCCACGCCATGACTTTCTCATTCTCATGGTATTTAGTGACGCATAACACTAAACCGTCGCAGTGAAACACCATAGATATCTCGTTGTGATTAAGTCTTTATATTTCCTTTACAGACGATATATCAACCATGCCGTTAGGGATTCCTTGGAGATCGAACCTCACTGAGCAAAGCTTATAATCCATTGTCATGAATCCTAGAAAAGGCTTTCTTGCTACTGCTTTACCAAAAATCAAGTCTTTGAATAACTTATCCCATGATTTACAATCACAAAACCCACTTCCCCCCGCTTACCCATCTAAATGAATTAAGTCAAATTGTGAATCTTCTAAAGCCACAAAAGCGTAACTTGCAGGAACGTAACATGTTGTTACGTTGGTGTTATAGAATCAGTTATATTGGAAGCTTGAATCACGTCGAGGTTGACAATTGGATTATATGGCATTTTGGGTTTAATGGCCGGTTAAATATTACTCAATGGTTTACAGTTATTAAAAACCGGTTATCAGTTGTAACTATCATTGCCTAATATAAAAGCAAGGCGCGTGAGTTGTATTAGATATAAGAGAAAGACAGATTGTACAAGGGTTACAAACTTTAGGTCACGGCCGTTGTGATCTTGGAAGAGTTTAGTAATTTGCCTTGTTAGGCTCCAGAGACGTAGCAACATCGGTGAATTCTGGGTAATCAATTAATCTTTGTATGTGCTCCTATTCGTATTTTGTTTCTCTTTTGTTCCTTGCGTATTTGTGTTCCTGAGTGTTTTTCCGCGAGAGATTCATGTCAAGAATTGTGCAACGCCGGTTTTGAGGTTGAACAGTTTTCGTGGTTCATAGCGAACATAAAAACGAACTTCAAACCTAACAAGTAGTATCAGAGCTCAAGGTTGTTGAATCAAGGTTGCTAAAGTTAGGGGCTGTTGAATCAATGGCGAACACACAGATCGAGGTAGAGAGGTTTGATGGCAAAGGAGATTTCTCCTTTTGGAAGAAGCGTATGCTTGCTCATCTTTCAGTCTTGGGGTTAAAGGATGTGTTGTTGGAGCAGACATCAATTCCGAAGTCTGTGATTAAGACAGACAAGGATGAAGATGTGTTTAAAGAGAGACTGCAGAGGGAAGAGTCAGAGAGGTTGCAGAGATCTGAGAAAGCGACGAATCTTATCATCCTTAACGTTGGCGATCACGTACTGCGAAAGATCGAGGCGTTTACTGACGCTGCATCGACTTGGTCAACGTTGGAATGGTTGTATCTCTCTAAATCTTTACCGAACATGATACACATGCAGCATAAATTCTATACGTTTAAGATGAAGGAATCTCAGTCGATAGATTAAAAAATTGATGAATTCTTGAAGATAGATTCAAATCTTTCAAGTGTGAATGTGCATGTATCTGAGGAATTTCAAGCAATTCTCCTGATGAATCACTTCCAAGTCAGTATAGTTACTTGAAGAAAAACTCAAGTACGGAAGGGAAACATTATCCCTTGAGGAAGTCACGAGTGCTGCTAGGTCGAAGGAGCTAGAAATTAAGGAGTCGAAAGACTACAACTCTGATTCGTTGCAGCGGAACGGTGAAGGTTACTTTGCTTGTGGCAGATCTGATAAGTGGTAGGAAGGACAAAAGAAGATCGAGATCTGGCTCAGGTTGTAGACTCAAGTGCTGGTTCTGTAATAAAGAGGGGCATATGAGAAAGGATTTTTATGCTCGTAGGAAGAAGTATGATGATGATGAACGTGGAGAAGCTGATGTTGTAGTGGATCAAAATGATGATGCATTGTCCGTATCTGACAATAGGCATGGGGATGAATGAATTCTCGATTCTGGTTGCTCCTATCACATGACATCAAGAAGAGATTGGATTGATCAGTTTCAGGAGCTCAATACAGGACACATGTTGTTGGGATAAACAATGTTTGTAGCAGTTCAGAGAATAGGAACGATAAATGTGAATGCCTATGGAGGAATTGTTAAGGTTCTCACTAGTTCTCTAAGTTTTTTTTACTTTCGATGTCAAAAGAAAATGTAAATGCATCAATTTGAAGCTGTTAATGCTCGCAAAATCGATTTACCCTTCTTCTTTTTCCATTCTTGTGAACTAAACACAACATATCTCTCACTTTCTCTCCACAATGAGCTAAAAAAAACTCAAGATTTTGATTCTAAAATTTTTATGGTTCATAGAGTCATAGAAGCTAACGATTCTGGGTGGGTGACTTTCGTTTGTGATTCTGTGAGCTTGGAGAAGCCTTATGTATGCTAAGGAACTTATCTCACCAATTTAAGGTATGACATCGAGTTTTTTTCCAGATCTGTTCGTCAGACGACTTACCTGGAAGTCGTCTGGCTGTAGACGACTTACCTGGAAGTCGTCTGGTCAACGCAGAGGTTATTTTTGCAATTGACTTTGAAATCTGTAACCTGAGACGACTGAAAGTTAAGTCGTCTACTATTGTTTGGTTTCAAAAAAATTTCCAAAGAACCTAGACGACTTACATTTCAGTCGTCATAGGTTAGTTTTGCATTTGACTGGATAATTTCAGAAGTTTGACTTCCCCAGACGACTTACATTTCAGTCGTCTGGCGAAAATTAAAATAATAATATTTTTTTAAAAGTAAACGACTTACAATTAAGTATTCATAGGTTAGTTTTGCAATTGAAAAAAAAACTTCAAGATTTAATTATACACAGACGACTTATAATTCAGTCGTCCACCAGACGACTTAATTGTAAGTCGTCCAGGATTTTTTTTCCGAGATTCTGGTCAAACCTGGTAAATCCTAGACGACTTACATTTCAGTCGTCTCGTGGACGACTGAATTATAAGTCGTCTGTATAAATTAAATCTTGAAGTTTTTTTTTTCAATTGCAAAACTAACCTATGACGACTTAACTGTAAGTCGTCTACTTTTTAAAAAATATTATTATTTTAATTTTCACTAGACGACTGAAATGTAAGTCGTCCAAAAAGTCAAACTTCTGAAATAATCCAGTCAAATGCAAAACTAACCTATGACGACTGAAATGTAAGTCGTCTAGCTTTTTTGGAGTTTTTTTTTTAACCAAACAATAGTAGACGACTTAACTTTCAGTCGTCCGAAATAACAGATTTCAAAGTCAATTGCAAAAATAACCTCTGCGTTGACCAGACGACGTATAGTTTAGTCGTCTAGACAACTTAGATTGAAGTCGTCCGCGTCTTCTCCGCTAGTTTTTAAGTCTTCTACGTTAGTTTTTGAATAACTTGTATTTTTAAGAGTGATAAGTAACTTCAAGATATGTAAAACTCATATTTACAAAATATGTTTCTCCCTTAGTTTTACTAAATTTGACTAAGTTTTTCAACACAAACTTATAAAAAAATATGATATGCTTTGACTAGTTACTATTGTTTGTTTCCATCTCTTAAGTATTATTGTTATAGACAATAATGATGACTATTGTTATGAGTTGGAAGAAGGGTTAAATGCTTCTTAAAATGTTGTATCAATATGAAGCTACCAACATTCTTGTTTATTAAGATGAGAAAAAGGCCATTGGAGTTTATTATTGCATATGAGAGATCCAAAGATAAGAAAAAGGCTACTGAAGTCTATTATTTCATTGATTTGTAAATGTGTAAACACATTGTTAGCACATTTAATACATCTTGGAAAACATTATTACTGATTTTACAAAAAATTCACAACTAAAAGAGTAGACATGCAATTCACAAAACAGACCACAAACAAAACTATTATAGATCATTCCTCTACAAAGACAAGCTTGGATTCCACTTGAGTAGACAAGACCAGGCGACTTTTAAGAAGTCCAGACGACTTCTAAGAAGTCCAGACGACTTCCAGGAAGTTGAGACGACTTTGTCAGAAGACTTTTAGGAAGTTCAGACGATTTCCAGACGACTTTAAGGAAGTCCAGACGACTTTTAGGAAGTCCAGACGACTTCCAGACGACTAACAGGTAAGTCGTCCCAGAAGTCTTCCAGATCTGAAAAACCTGCATATTAAATCCAGATCTGAAAAACCTGCATATTCAAAAACGTTCAAATGGCTTAAAAACAGAAAAAATGAGTGGAAGATTAGATAAATCTACTTTTACAGAACACACAAAATACATATCTAAAAATAATAGATCTACCTTTAAATTAGTGGAAGATGAGTACATCTAATTAAAAACCTGCAAAAAAGATAGATTAGTAAGAAAGACATGAGACAAAACTGAAAAATTCATATAAAGTTTGGTGTTTTCAAGTCAAAGAGATTAGAGTGGGTTTGGAGAGTTTTAGTTTGGGAAAAAAGTAAGAACTTTATACAACAAGAAGTTACCAAATGAAGAAAAATCAGACATAAGAACTTACCAAAACGCTCAGAAAAATCCAGACGACTTCCTGGAAGTCCAGACGACTTTGTCAGAAGACTTCCAAGAAGTCCAGACGACTTCCAGACGACTAACAGGTAAGTCGTCCCAGAAAGTCTTCCAGATCTGAAAAACCTGCATATCAAATCCAGATCTGAAAAACCTGCATATCCAAAAACGTTCAAATGACTTAAAAATAGAGAAAATGAGTGGAAGATTAGATAAATCTACATTTATAGAACACACAAAAATACATATCTAAAATTAATAGATCTACCTTTAAATTAGTGGAAGATGAGTACCATTTGATTAAAAACCTGCAAAAAAGAGATAGTAGTAAGAAATACATGAGACAAAACTGAAAAATTCATATAAAGTTTGGTGTTTTCAAGTCAAAGAGATTAGAGAGAGGTTGGAGAGTTTTAGAATGATGAACATTACATTTTTGTTGCAGCCATTTGAGAGGAGGAGAGAGAATGTGTAAATTTTTCTTTATATAGGGAGACAAAAAATCCAATTAGGTTAAATATTTTTGACTCAGACGACTTCCTGGACGACTTACATTTCAGTCGTCTGGTGAAGAAATTAAAACAGACGACTTACATGTAAGTCGTCCAGAAGAGTTTAATATTTTTAGCGGGAAATTAAATATTTTTAGCGGGAAAACTAAAATAGAAGACTTTCCAGACGACTTACAAGTAAGTCGTCTGGTTTAAATTATTTAAGCGGGAAAAATTTTTTAAAAAATTTTAGGCGGGAATATTTGGACGACTTACATGTAAGTCGTCTGTTTTAATTTCTTCACCAGACGACTGAAATGTAAGTCGTCCGAGTAAAATGATCCGGTTAGGTTAAAACGTACATTGGTAAAATTAAAGGTTCGGTACGATGTGGACGACTGAAATATACGTCGTCCGAGTAAATTATTCAACAGACGACTGAAATATAAGTCGTCCACACCCTAAACATAACCCTAAACTTAATTATCTAATTAAACACTTCATAAAACCAAATCAAACTTGAAAAGTGTTTACTATACACAGAAATAAACACATATAGGTGAAAACTAATTTTTGAAAAAAACATTTTAGTTTTCCAAAATCTAACCCTAACAATACATACAATACTACAACATATGTTTGCCAAACTCCTAAACCAAAGTATTTCATGATTCACTACTTCCACTCATCTATCTTCAAAACAAATCAATTTTATCATATCTTAATTTATATCACTTAAAACTGTTTATAATTACTTGATTTTTATTTTTCACGCATCAAAATATTTTTTACAAGATTTATAAATTATTTTTAAAATAAACTGGTACCAGACGACTTACACTTCAGTCGTCCGGACGACTTCCAACATCTCAGACGACTCAGACGATTTACTGGAGCTATATTCGTAAAAATGGCTTCTGTTTTTTTGTTTGTTCACAAGGGGCTGAGCTGTAATTTCACTAGGCTTTTAGGTTAGTTTTGCATTTGATTCAAGTTTGGGTATAGGTTTGGGATTAAAATCAAGTTGTGGGTTAGTTTTGGCAAAAACCCCTTTGTTATTTTAGATATTTTCATATTAATGAATATCTAATATATATAAAGTTTAAAATAACTAATATATTTAAGTATATAATTATGTTTTAGATATTTTCGGTATCTAAAATATTTTAGTTTGGATCAGATTCGAGTCTGGTTATCCGTATATTAAATTTTAGATCTATTTGAGTACTTAATCAGTTAGTTTGTGTTTAGTATTACTTTCAAATCAAGTTTGGTTCGGTTCTTCGAATCTAAATATTTTCTTCCCACACTTACTTTCTTCTACAAATATAAAGAAAAATCAATAAATGTAAAACTAATATGTTAGGCTTATTTTACATACATAATTATTAGACAATACTTTAAGAATACCAATAAAATGGTTGGGTGTCGTATCAATATTGTGGGATATGTTAAAAAAAGTTTATGTAAATTATAACCAATAATATAATGTCTACTTTCTTATAATTTGTTTTGGCAAATATGATAAAATTACGATACAATCGAGTGAAATATGCTAGATTTGCGTCAAAAATAATGTGATCTTTTCACTCGATACATGAATTATGTTTTTCAATCGATTTCGCGATTTTTTTTTCTCTTAAAGCTTTTATGATTTCAATTTTTTTCTAACAATCTGATTATGTTTTCAATTAATGGTTTGATATAAAAAATATGTAAAAAAAAACAATACTTGGCTAAACTAAAAATCCAACTTTGTGTGTGGCGTTTTTCACTTTAGTTTCCTTAATTTATAATCAATCACAATTATTTGTTGTTTTGTATGCATAAACCTCAACTATGACCAAGTTCGGCAAGATACGAAACTATCAATTTTTAAAAATATTCTCATTCCGACATTTTAGTTGATGTGAATCTTAATGATTTTGTAATTTATTTATTTCAGCAATGATTTTATTCAATACTTGTCCGGAGAGAAATAAGAATGAGCTGATTAAAAAAAATGTGTGAAGTTCACCGGGTTTACCGGTTCAACCGCGGGTCCGGGCTGGGTTTCAAAACACACTAACACATTAAAATTGTATGCGATGGAGTTAAGAAAATTAGTGTGTGAACACATTAATTGTGAAATGACTTTGATGCTAACACGTAAGCATTCTAAAGTTGAAATGATTGTGAGGCTGACACATGTCAATATGTGTGAACACATTTATTGTACATGTTTCTTTTTTAATATATAAGAGATGTAATTTCTATTTGTATTTATATTTGGGCAAATCTCTCAAATAGCATTTTTAAGTTTTTGTCATAAAAATAGCCTTAAAAAAATGACCAAAATAGCTTTTTTAATTTTGAAAATTTTAATATTTATTTTTATTTTATTAAATTTAAAACCTGATCTCCAAAACTCCACTCCTTAATTCTAAACCCTAAGTCTAAATTAGTTAATCCTAAGGTAAAAATGTAATAAAACTTATTTTGGTGACTATTTTGTGATAAAAACTTAAAAAATGATATCCTAAGGAATTTCTCTTTATATTTTTAGATTAATTTTAAAAATTTTGAATAACTATTTCTTTTTAAACATTTAAAATGAATTCTAGAGACTTATAAATTGTGTATCATTTTTCATTAAGATTACTGATTGTGGATTTTCATTTAGTTTGATTCTTATATAAATTGGCATGCATTAATAAAATGCTTGGGTTTATTGCTGGCTTATTAGTGGAACACTTCTTTATATGCCCTAGGCATGGGTCATACTTATAGAATAGCAGTATCACATAGCTTTATGAGGTTCTGTAGGTTACAATAATGAAATGTCAGGAGTATATAGTAAATAAAACAAATTAAGGACCTCCTTTGTAAACATAGAAAACTTCAGCGGAGCACAGTTAATCTCCTTCCCAATAAGGCAATAAGGGCTTAAAACATTACGAAATTACTAAACTAAACCCAAAGTGTCCTTCTCTCTCTCTCTCTTTTCAATCGGACAAACGCAACGAGTGCGCGCGAAACTTTTATCGGAATTATACAGAGAAATCACATTCGCCGCAGAAGTAGTCACCGTCACGGGTGCAAAAACTGTTGGTGATATAACTAAATGCTCGTTACAGCTGAAAAATGTTGTTGAATCTTCGTCTCGATGGAAGTAGCTTACACGTTATCTGTTCGACCAAAACCTTTCCCATCTTCCCTCTCGATAAAGTCCCATCCTTCAAGAAAGTGAAGCAGAATTACATACCAGGAACCCACGACGGTGGTGACAAGGGACCACCGCAGAGAAGCAACAGACACTGCGGCCGTGGTGGAGGCGTCGGTACTATTGCCCGTGAAGTTATCGCCGGAAAAAACTTACTTATCGTAAACCCAAGTGAGAATCGCGTCGGAAAGTCAAGGATTAGTGATGGGTTTGTCGCTAAGAAGGCTAAAGATGCCGGATTTAATGGAAACGGTATGGTTAGTAAAGTGCATACCAAGTGCTCGACGAAAGGTCTGAGTTACGGAGGATGCATTCCCGCTATTCTGGAGGCTCTCGATCGTATTGAGAACGTTGGAGATGCGTTGGGTCCGTGGGAGGAGAGGCTTAGCAATAAGGAGAGGACGATTATCTTGAAAGAGCAAGCACGGTGGGAGAGAGCGGTGGAGATTTTCGAGTGGTTTAAGAGCAAAGAATGCTATGAACTGAACGTGATTCATTACAATATCATGCTCAGGATTCTTGGGAAAGCTCGTAAATGGAGGTATGTGCAGAGTCTATGGGAAGAAATGATTACAAAAGGCATCAAACCCATTAACTCAACGTATGGGACTCTCATTGATGTCTATAGCAAAGGCGGGCTTAAAGTACACGCCCTATGTTGGTTAGGGAAGATGAGTAAGATTGGGATGCAGCCTGATGAAGTCACAACGGGTATCGTTCTTCAAATGTATAAAAAGGCAAGAGAGTTTCAGAAAGCAGAGGACTTTTTCAAGAAATGGTCGTGCGGCAAAGACAACAACAAGATGGAACCACACGTTTGCTTGAGCTCTTATACGTACAACACGATGATTGATACGTATGGTAAGTCGGGACAGATCAAAGAGGCTTCAGAGACGTTCAAGAGGATGCTAGAAGAAGGGATTGTGCCAACCACAGTGACTTTCAACACCATGATTCATATGTATGGCAACAACGGCCAGCTTGGAGAAGTGACTTCCTTGATGAAAACGATGAAGCTTCAGTGCTTACCTGATACAAGAACATACAACATTCTCATTTCCCTCCACACGAAGAACAACGATATCGAACGAGCAGGAGCCTACTTCAAGGAAATGAAACACGCTGGTCTTAAACCGGACCCTGTAAGTTACCGAACCCTCCTTTACGCGTTGTCGATAAGACATATGGTTGAGGAAGCTGAGGACCTTATAGCGGAGATGGATCATAATGATGTCGAGATCGATGAGTACACGCAATCTGCTCTCACTAGAATGTATATAGAAGCGGAGATGATAGAGAAATCATGGTTTTGGTTCCAAAGGTTTCATCTCGCGGGTAGAATGAGCTCTGAAGGCTATTCAGCCAACATTGATGCGTACGGCGAGCGTGGATATCTAAAAGAAGCCGAGAGAGTGTTTATCTGCTGCCAAGAAGTGAACAAGAGAACGGTTATCGAGTACAATGTGATGATCAAAGCGTATGGAATCGGTAAAAGCTGTGAAAAGGCTTGTGAAGTATTCGAGAGCATGATGAGTTATGGCGTCGCACCGGATAAGTGTACATACAACACTCTCGTCCAGATCCTTGCTAGCTCCGACATGCCTCATAAAGCCAGATCGTACCTGGAGAAAATGAGAGAGACGGGTTATGTGAGCGATTGCATACCTTACTGCGCTGTGATATCGAGCTTTGTGAAACTTGGTCAGCTCAATATGGCAGAGGAGGTCTATAAAGAGATGGTTGACTTCAATATAGAGCCTGATGTTGTTGTCTACGGAGTCTTGATCAATGCTTTTGCGGATACTGGAAACGTTCAAGAAGCTATGAGTTATGTAGAAGCGATGGGAAAAGCTGGAATCACAGGAAACTCTGTTATACAGAGTTCTCTGATTAAGCTCTACACTAAAGTCGGATACTTGAACGAAGCTGAAGCTGTCTACAGAGAGCTTCTTGAATCGTGTAACACGGCGCAGTATCCAGACGTATACACATCTAACTGTATGATCAACCTCTACAGCGAAAGGTCGATGGTGAGGAAAGCAGAAGCGATATTCGAGAGCATGAAACAGAGAGGAGAAGCAAACGAGTTCACTTTCGCGATGATGCTATGCATGTACAAGAAGAACGGTAGGTTTGAAGAAGCCACTCAGGTAGCGAAACAGATGAGAGAGATGAAGATTCTCACTGATCCTTTGAGTTACAACAGCGTTCTTGGGTTATACGCTTTGGACGGGAGGTTTAAAGAAGCTGTTGAGACTTTTAAAGAGATGGTTTCGTCGGGAGTTAGACCAGATGACTCGACGTTTAAGTCGCTTGGGACCATTCTGATCAAACTCGGCTTGTCGAAGAAAGCTGTCCTTAGGATTGAAGATGTGAGGAAACAAGAGATGAAGAGAGGTTTGGAGTTATGGATCTCGACTCTCTCTTCTCTTGTTGGGATTCAGAGCAATACTGAAGATTGTGATGAGCTTTAGAGTTTAGTTTTGGTAGATTGTTGTGCCTATGTATATCTGTTTACATGTCAACCTGCAACTACAACTAATCACAAGTTATAGTTTGTTGTTCGCGCGACTCATAAAAACACCAACTTAAACAAATAGTCGCAACAAGTGATAGCTGACATCGCTGCTGATAGGTGTATTAATCGCAGGATGCTGAGACATGTAAACGAAGAAGCCCACAATACAATTTTGTTGCATAACTATACAAGATTGAACAAAAAATAAAAGAGCTAACACGTCATAAAGTATTTACATGACGTCATTGTGCCATGAGAGAACTATATCTCCAAGCTCTGTTATCAAATCGGACCACTGTGAGTCTTCTTCTTCTTCTCCTTGAACAACTTTCACTTCAACCACCACAACATCCACCGCTAACTCCACCGCCTCCACAACTATCTCCATTCTTCCTCTTCCTAATCCAACTACCTTGGCTTCACCTCCTTTCTTCGTCTTCTTCACTACATAACCTAACGTCTCCCCAATCGCCTTCGCTTTCTCCTCCACTTCCACGGCGGAGACTTTCGCCGTGAATCTCCTCTCTCTCTTTCTCTTAACCTCAAACAATCCGGAGAGATCTAGGCCCGACGAAAGCGAGATGAGATCAAAGGCCGTGATCGAACTCGATTTCTCAATAACCGGTTCCGGTTCGAGGACGTTACAATCCAATTCAGAACCGGTTAACGATTTCTTGAACCAGGTTGTATTCGTAACCGCCTCTATGCTCATCCTCGTCTCAGGATTAGGATCGAGCATCTGATGTATAATCGATCTCGCTGGCTTCGAGATCCAGCTCGGGAAACGATACTCTCTCCGCTGAATCTTCCGATACATTGAAGCAATGTTGGAATCGTCGAAAGGAACGTATCCGACGAGAAGAACGTACAGTATCACTCCACAAGACCACGCGTCAGCCTTCGCTCCGTCGTATCCTCGCCGCGATATAATCTCCGGAGCCGTGTACGCCGGCGTACCGCACGCCGTGTGGAGCAATCCGTCTCGGAGATGCTCCGGCAAAGCGGATAAGCCGAAGTCCGAGACCTTGAGGTTCCCTTCCCTGTCTAAGAGGAGATTCTGCGGCTTCACGTCGCGGTGAGCGACGCCGTGGAGGTGGGAGAACTGAAGCGCGGAGGCGAGCTGCTGGAAGTAACGACGCGCGGCGGATTCGGGAAGACGGCCGCGGCGGAGGAGTTTGGAGAAAAGCTCGCCGCCGACGGCGAGTTCCATGACGAGGTAGATTTTGGATTTGGTCGCCATGACCTCGTGGATCTTGAGGATGTTGGGATGGTCACGGAGACGACGCATAGCGTCTATCTCACGGATGATCCTTGGCTCCATGTTGGATTCGATGGTTCTCTTCTTGTCGATGATTTTGATGGCGACGAGCTCGTGGGTTTCGATGGAACGAGCTAAATGGACTTTCGCGAAGCTTCCGCTGCCGAGACGGCGGCCTAGCTCGTATTTTCCGAGGAGGATTTTCGCCGGAGATGAGTGGTTTGCGGTTGAGGAAGGGAGTCCATGGATGGAGAGGTAGTGGTACCTGAGTTCTTGGGTGGTTTTCACTTTTCAGGGACGAATTGTTTGGTGACCTGATGTTCGGTTTTATAGTGAGAAGAGATTATTGTTATACCGAAAATACCCTTAGAAAGTAATTATGATTTAATTTGAATTTTTGTTTTTCCTGATATCCGGGATTGTTATAACTTATACACATTATTAACTTCGACGAGTTCATTCCTGGAAATAAAACTAGTAACATTTATTCATCAATAATAATAGGTGCACATTCTCAATAATATCACAAGATTATTAAATTTATATAACAAAACTTGATCATTTATGAGTTCAACTAAGGGAGCTATACGTTTTTATGATATTATTGTGATATTCTCAATAGGTGCACATTCTCAATAATATCACAAAATGAAATTGTTAAACAATACTTTAAGCTTTTGTTTAACAATTAACTTGATCATTTTGTGATATTATTGAGATTATTAAATTATAAATACTTTAAGCTTTTGTTTTAGACTCGAGACTTTTAGGACTAAACTAAGGGAGCAGTCAAAAAAACCCTAATTTTCTCTCTCAAAAAGTTCTCCGCCGCTAAGACACTCGTCTCCAGATCTGCCACAGCCTCCCCGGTGGTTTGGCTTCCGCCACCGCTGGGGGAGGCTCTTACTCCTCTTTCCCTTCCGTGTCATGTGAGGCTAGAGCAAGGAAGATCTGTGGAGTGTACTTGGAGTCTATAAAGAGAAGTCTCTGGTTGTTTCCAGATCTAGTTTTGAGTTTTGTATTCCTCTGCAGTGTCCAGTTGGTGGTGTCTTTGTTGACCGTGGTTTCTTGGATCTTTGAAGTTTGACCTTCAGTGTTGAGATACTGACAATGGCAATCCATGGGTCTCCTTTCGAATCTCCTTACGGGATGGTTTTGGTGGTGTTGGTGGAGCTACGTCTCTGACCTTACTGACTTAGTTCTTTGCAACGGATTCATTATGGCCTTTTCATGTGTGCCGGCTTAGGTTCTTTGTTGCCATTCACTAATGTTCAGTCCTTGTTGTTGGTAGTTGGTTTGAGTTCTTGTTTCTAAGCATGGTGTTCATTCTTAAGATTGCTTTGCTTTTGCGACTCGTTGTAGTTTGCTGGTGACTATTCTGCTTGTCCTCAATATTCATTTTGGTATCATTTCAGAGTGGTTAGACCTTGCTACTTGTTTCATGGTGTGGTTTCTATCTAGGCGTTTATTGGTCGGGTCTTGTGTTATCCGACTTCGCCGCATTCGGAAGTTTTATGAAGATCGATAGGTCTTTAACTTGCTGGATTATGAAGCCATGGATTCTTTGTCTTGGAGAGGTTATAAGCATCTACGTTCGTGCTTTGTGAGTTGGACTCCATCTCTCTCAATCTCACAATCTCATGACCTTTTGGGTTTTGAATTTACTTCTCACCACGTGTATGGGATTATTAGTCTATAGATACCTACTGGTGTCTTTTACTTTGAGTTTTAGTGCTGGCATGTTTGGTCCAGGATTGTAAGGATACTTTTGATTGAATACCAAGTGTTAAAAAAAAAAAAAAAAAACAATTTCATTAATTATATTACCTTAACAATACTTCACATCATTAATTATATTACCATAATAATAATAGTGCAAATTTTAATTTATTAGTTAATCAGCATTAACTTTGTGGCAATTATAAATCAAAAATGTAAAATAACTGGATTTTGCATATGGTTAAACGTTCGATTTAGTTTGTTTTACTAAATTTTTTTTCTTTAGTTTCAATCGGTGGAAAATTGCATTGCTAAAACATAATTCAAATACAAATTTTGTGAATAAAATAGTAACTTAAATCAAAATAATAAAAATGTATTACATTTATTGTCACTTAATTTTTCACTCAATATAATTACTTTACTAATAAAAAAAAACTCTTTCTATTTCACTTAATTTAACCAAACATATAAAAGTCCTTTTATTAGTTTATAAAATCAGTTATGCATGAACACTAGTCATCCATTTAGGTACATGTATTTTATTTTGGGTATCATTTTTTTTTTTGAAATTAGGCTCGGCTTGAATATTATAAATTTATGTGTGGGGTTTTGAGTTAGGTCCTTCTAGGTATGGATGAGTTCAGTTATGATGTATAGGAGCTTAGAATATCTAAATAACAATATATCTGAAATGGGTTCGGATATTTGTACCAAAAATAACCTATTACCCCGATTCGGTTAAGTTTTTTTGAATACAATTAGTTATATTGCGACCCATCTAAGATATATAACACTAATTATGAAAAAAACATCAATGTATAAAATATAAGAACCAATATCCGCGCGGGTCAATCTTTAGTTAATGTTAAATTTGAATATCTCACCTTATATTTTTCTTAGTTGAAAATAAACTTTCCATCAGAACTGAAATATAAATTTTCCTTTAGTTGATTGACTTAACAAGTTAACATACATAAACTATCAAGAATCCACATCTGTATTAAAATAACAATGGACTGACATTGTGTACTTAGATACTTAAATAAATGTAAATGTAAATATCTGCTTGTTTCAAGAAGGTTTATTTGACCATTTGTATATATGAAAACACAAATGCTGACTAATTGATTTAAATTGTTAGTGATGTTGAAAACATATATGTTAAAACTCATAAATGATCAAGTTTTGTTTATAAATTTAATAATCTTGTGATATTATTGAGAATGTGCACCTATTATTATTGATGAATAAATGTTACTAGTTTTATTTCCAGGAATGAACTCGTCGAAGTTAATAATGTGTATAAGTTATAACAATCCCGGATATCAGGAAAACAAAAATTCAAATTAATCATAATTACTTTCTAAGGGTATTTTCGGTATAACAATAATCTCTTCTCACTATAAAACCGAACATCAGGTCACCAAACAATTCGTCCCTGAAAAGTGAAAACCACCCAAGAACTCAGGTACCACTACCTCTCCATCCATGGACTTCCTTCCTCAACCGCAAAACCACTCATCTCCGGCGAAAATCCTCCTCGGAAAATACGAGCTAGGCCGCCGTCTCGGCAGCGGAAGCTTCGCGAAAGTCCATTTAGCTCGTTCCATCGAAACCCACGAGCTCGTCGCCATCAAAATCATCGACAAGAAGAGAACCATCGAATCCAACATGGAGCCAAGGATCATCCGTGAGATAGACGCTATGCGTCGTCTCCGTGACCATCCAACATCCTCAAGACCACGAGGTCATGGCGACCAAATCCAAAATCTACCTCGTCATGGAACTCGCCGTCGGCGGCGAGCTTTTCTCCAACTCCTCCGCCGCGGCCGTCTTCCCGAATCCGCCGCGCGTCGTTAA